>NC_036860.1:6315512-6333452 GCF_002910315.2 Salvelinus sp. IW2-2015
TAAATTATCCATAAAGCATGAATGTCCCTTACAATTATACACATACAGTTATGCAGCGTAACAACCAGCCTAGATAAAAAAGCTAGCTAGCTAGCTAACAAGACTACCTACAGTTGAAGTCGAAGTTTACATACACCTTAGCCAACACATTTAAAACTCAGTTTTTTACAATTCCTGACATTTAATCCTAGTAAACATTCCTGTCTTAGGTCAGTAGATCACCATTTATTGTTGAAAATGTGAAATTCCAGAATAATAGTAGAGAGAAGTGATTTCTTTCAGCTTTCATTTCTTCATCACATTCCCAGTTGGGTAGAAGTTTACATACACTCAATTAGTAATTTGGTAGCATTCCCTTTAAATTGCTTAACCGTGGGTCAAACATTCGGGTAGCTTCAACAAGCTTCCCCACAATAAGTTGGTGAATTTTGGCCATTCTCCTCCTGACAGAGCTGCTGTAACTGAGTCAGGTTTTGTAGGCCCTTCCTTGCTCCCACACGCTTTTTTCGTCTGCCCGACAAAGTTTTCTATGGGATGAGTCAGGCGTTGTGATGGGCACTCCAATACCTTGACTTTTGTTGTCTTAACGATTTTGCCACATACTTGGAAGTATGCCTTGGGTCATTGGTCCATTTGGAAGACCCATTTGCGACCAAGCTTTAACTTCCTGACTGATGTCTTGAGATGTTGCTTCAATATATTCCACATAATTTTCTGTCCTCATGATTCCATCTATTTTGTTGAAGTGCACCAGTCCCTCCTGCATCAAAGCACCCCACAACACTGGTGCTTCATGGTTGGGATGGTGTTCTTCGGCTTGCAAGCCTCCCCCTTTTTCTCCCAAACATAACGATGGTCATTATGGCCAAACAGTTCTATTTTGTTTCATCAGACAGAGACATTTCTCCAAAAAGTACGATCTTTGTCCATTTGCGGTTGCAAACTGTAGTCTGGCTTTTTTATTGGCGTTTTGGAGCAGTGGCTTCTTCCTTGCTGAGCGGCCTTTCAGTTATGTCGATATAGGACTCGTTTTACTGTGGATATAGATACTTTGGTACCTGTTTCCTCCAGCATCTTCACAAGGTCCTTTGCTGTTGTTCTGGGATTGATTGCACTTTTCGCACCAAAGTACGTTCATCTCTAGGAGACAGAACGCATCTCCTACTCTGAGCGGTATGACGGCTGCGTGCCATGCGTGTTTATAGTTAATTTACAGAGTGGGTGAGCTCCATTCTTGACAGGCTGATCAAATTCAATAGCAGCCTCAGAGGCTGGGCTCCTGAGTGGCACAGCGGTCTAAGGCACTGCATCTCAGTGCTTGAGGCGTTACTACAGACACCCTGGTTCAAATCCAGGCTGTATCACAACTGGCCGTGGTTGGGAGTCCCATAGGGCGGCGCACAATTGGCCCAGCATTGTCCGTATTTGGCCGGTGGAGGCCGTCATTGTAAATATATATATTTTTTTAACCGATTTGCCTAGTTAAATAAAGGTAACAACAACAAAAAAAGAGGCTGTCTGCAAGGAGCATTACATATGAAACATCTTACAAGGCAGCATTTTGATTGATCAGCCTCTGAGGCTGCTATTGAATCTGATCAGCCTGACAGGAATAGAGCCCACCCCTGGATCAGATATGCATCTACCTATAAAGCACTTTGACAGCTAATCTGCCTGCAAGGAGCCTTGCCTATGAAACAGTCTACAAGGCACCAACCTTATTTCTAAGCCTCTGAGGCTGAAATTGAATCTGATCAGCCAGTCAGATTAGTTAGTCTAGCTAACAATAGCAGCTAACAAGACTACCTAGCCAACAAGACTACCTAGCTAACTAGCTAGCCAACAAGACTACCTAGCTAACTAGGTAGCCAACAAGACTACCTAGCTAACTAGGTAGCCAACAAGACTACCTAGCTAACTAGCTAGCCAACAAGACTATCTAGCTAACTAGCTAGCCAACAAGACTACCTAGCTAACTCAAATGACAAGACAAATTAGCGGTGTTGTTCCTTGCATGCGATTGACTGTGGTCTTGGGGGTGGCACGCTGCCTGGGAAACAGTGCAGCCTGTCAGGCATCGACGAGTGCATTGCGATCAACGCAGTCACAGGGCCCCTTGATGAGGTGGTTGTCGTGAACAAATGAATGCGTGGTACTTTTGAATATCTCGTTTTGTTATGTYGTGATTAGGAGATAAATAAGTTGTGATCTCGACATAAGGAGGGATTCATTTTTTTTCATTCATATGTCCTCTCTGGACTAAATATATGAGCGATTGGGCATTCTGAGTCTGACTTGAGTCTACCAGTCAGTCAGACTCATGGTGGCCAGAGTAGCTGAGCTGATGAGTAATTGATTTTGGTCGAGATCAAATTAAAGCAACGAGACGTTAATTAAAGTTGTAAAAACACAGTGTCCTTGCTCTGGGGCTTGGAGGACCGTGGTCAGAGCCAGACTGCTGTTATGTTCAGACAGACATGCTCCGCTCCGGAATACAAAGTACGACCTCATGAACATGGCTTGCATCCCAAATGGCACTCTATTCCTTATGTAGTGCACTGCTTTGACCATGGCCCATAGGACTTTGTTGAAAAGTAGTGCACTATATAGGGAATACGGTGCCATTTGGGATATAGCCATGGTTGCCCGATCAAAGCCCTCTCATGCAGGGTTATGTTACATCAGTCGCTGAGTAACCAGCCCAGGAAATGACATGGGAGTTGAGATTTGTGATCCGAGGGGTCAAACGTCCAGATACGGCTAACTGGGGGTGTAAAACAGCTTCATCGCACAACACACATGGCTATGATGAGCTCAACCAGGAGGTCAACGTCCAGCTTTAAACAATGGCTCATATACAGAAGTGAAAGCTATGCAAGTCACCCAGACTTTATTAGACATCTGAACAAACACACGAGCAACTGTCATATACCACAGAGGTTTCTTAGACAAACACCAGTCTCTGGGGAAACCTTCAAATACAACACATACTGTAGGTAGGTAATGAGCAATCACAGACCACAGTCTCATTGTGGAATCTGTGGAGGGAGGGAAGAGGCCCATCTTTCTCTCAAGTCCCCATCCTATCCTCCTCCCATTCCCCTCTCCAGTGTGCCTGGCTGGGCCTCTGTCTGAGCTGAGACGGAGGGGGCTGGTGGGAAAATGGGAATGTGGTGATTAAGAGTGGGCCTGTATGACCTCCCAGCTCTAAAAATACACTGTTTACTCAAGACCACTGCCAAGGAATTCTGGACTAGGCAGAGAGGAGTGCATAAACGTGTTTTGGGGGGAAACCGGAGAGAGAGGACAGGAAGTGTGACTGTGTGTGAGGGCATGTGTGTGTGTGTGTGTGTGTGTGTGTGTGTGTGTGTGTGTGTGTGTGTGTGTGTGTGTGTGTGTGTGGTGTGTGTGTGTGTGTGTGTGTGTGTGTGTGTGTGTGTGTGTGTGTGGTGTGTGTGTGCATGCAATGAATGCATATTTCAGGAGCTTGAATAGAGCTCCTGAAAGCTACATTAACAAAGCCTTGATATTTGTGGCACTTGAAGCTGCGCTGCCGGTCAACTTAATAAACCTGTCATGGTTCGATTAGTATGGAGAGTGACATAAGAGCTGCCTAGTTCTGTCCGAGTATGCAACACACACAGGCAATTACCACACAGAATCACATCAAGACTTCTTGGAACACACAGATACACACACACACATACACTTCCAAAGACAGTTGTAAACACTGTTCTTTCAGTCTCTTCCAGCCATCATTGTCTGGCATCCCACACCAAGAGTCATGCTCTTGTCAAGAGAGTGTGTTTCATAGAAGGGAGAGAAAGAGAGGGACAGAGAGAAAGAAACCGAGAGAGAGGGGGGGGGGGAAGCTAGCGAGAGCTTCCCTCAGTGGTCCCACTGTGTTCTGCCTCCTGTGTGTCTCCTAGCCTCCACTCCTCTGTCTGTCCTGGGCTGCCAACGAGGGGCTCGGTTGAGGCGGGAGAGGGAAGGAGTTGGGAGAAAATTAGAGATGATGTGAGACAGATATGGATGCATGGGAGCGAGAGGCTCTGTCTGTTTTGAGGGGCAGGCAGTAGGCCATGGAGGCATTTCATACAGTGGGGAGAACAAGTATTTGATACACTGCCGATTTTTGCAGGTTTCCTACTTACAAGCATGTAGAGGTCTGTAATTTTTATCATAGGTACACTTCAACTGTGAGAGACGGAATTTAAACAAAATCAGAAAAATCACATTGTATGAAGTAATTAATTCGCATTTTATTGCATGACATAAGTATTTGATCACCCTACCAACCAGTAAGAATTCCGGCTCTCACAGACCTGTTAGTTTTTTCTTTAAGAAGCCCTCCTGTTCTCCACTCATTACCTGTATTAACTGCACCGTTTGAACTCGTTACTGTATAAAGACACCTGTCACCCACTCAATCAAACAGACTCCAACCTCACAATGGCCAAGACCAGAGAGCTGTGTAAGGACATCAGGGATAAAATTGTAGACCTGCACAAGGCTGGGATGAGCTACAGGACAATAGGTAAGCAGCTTGGTGAGAAGGCAACAACTGTTGGCGCAATTATTGAAAATGGAAGAAGTTCAAGATGACGGTCAATCACCCTCGGTCTGGGGCTCCATGCAAGATCTCACCTCGTGGGGCATCAATGATCATGAGGAAGGTGAGGGATCAGCCCAGAACTACACGGCAGGACCTGGTTAATGACCTGAAGAGAGCTGGGACCAACAGTCTCAAAAAAACCATTAGTAACACACTGCAACCGTCATGGATTAAAATCCTGCAGCGCACGCAGGTCCCCCTGCTCAAGCCAGCGCATGTCCAGGCCCGTCTGAAGTTTTGCCAATGACCATCTGGTGATCCAGAGGAGGAATTGGAGAAGGTCATGTGGTCTGATGAACAAAAATAGAGCTTTTTGGTCTAACTCCACTCGCGTGTTTGGAGGAGAAGAAGGATTAGTACAACCCAAGAAACCCATCCTAACCGTGAAGCTTGGAGGTGGAAACATCATTCTTTGGGGATGCTTTTCTGCAAAGGGGACAGGATGACTGCACCGTATGAGGGGAGAGATGGATGGGCCATGCATCGTGAGATCTTGGCCAACAACCTCCTTCCCTACGTAAGAGCATTGAAGATAGGTCGTGGCTGGGTCTTCCAGCATGACAACGACCCGAAACACACAGCCAGGGCAACTAAGGAGTGGCTCCGTAAGAAGCATCTCAAGGTCCTGGAGTGGCCTAGCCAGTTCTCAGACCTGAACCCAATAGAAAATCTTTGGAGGGAGCTGAGTCCGTATTGCCCAGCGACAGCCCGAAACCTGAAGGACTGGAGAAGGTCTGTATGGAGGAGTGGGCCAAAATCCCTGCTGCAGTGTGTGGCAAACCTGGTCAAGAACTACAGGAAACGTATGATCTCTGTAATTGCAAACAAAGGTTTCTGTACCAAATATTAAGTTCTGCTGTCTTATCTGATGTATCAAATACTTATGTCACGCAATAAATGCAAATGAATTACTTAAAAATCATACAATGTGATTTTCTGGATTTTTGTTTTAGATTCCGTCTCTCAAGTTGAAGTGTACCTGTGATAAAAATTACAGACTCTACATGCTTTGTAAGTAGGAAAACTGCAAAATCGGCAGTGTATCAAATACTTTTTCTCCCCACTGTATAGGCACCAAGCCAGACTGTATGGGTTGGGGTTGTATGACAGGCCTCTGTTAGCATCATGGGCCTGACTGCTGCTGACACTGAGCTTGGCACCACATGCTGGGATGAGAGGGTGGCTACGGTCTGTCTATTGTCTGTCTACTGACTGTCTACTGAGTGTCTACTGACCTGTCTGCTGACTGTCTGCTGACTGTCTGCCTACTGTCTGTCTACTGACTGTCTACTGTCGGTCTACTGTCGGTCTACTGACTGTCTACTGACTGTCTACTGACTGTCTACTGACTGTCTACTGACTGTCTGCTGTTGGTATACTGACTGTCTACTGACTGTCTGCTGTCGGTCTACTGACTGTCTACTGACTGTCTACTGTCGGTCTACTGACTGTCTACTGTCGGCTACTGCTGTCTCTGACTGTCTGCGTCGGTCTACTGACTGTCTACTGACGTCTACTGACTGTCTACTGACTGTCTACTGACTGTCTACTGACTGTCTACTGTCGGTCTACTGTCGGTCTACTGTCGGTCTACTGACTGTTACTGACTGTCTACTGTCGGTCTACTGTCGGTCCTACTGACTGTCTATTGCTCGGTCTATGTCGGTCTACTGACTGTCTGCATGACTGTCTGCTGACTGTCTGCTGTCGGTCTACTGTCTGTCTACTGACTGTCTACTGACTGTCTACTGTCGGTCTACTGTCGGTCTACTGACTGTCTACTGACGGTAAACTGACTGTCTGCTGTCGGTCTACTGTCGGTCTACTGACTGTCTACTGACTGTCTACTGACTGTCACTGACTGTCTACTGTCGGTCTACTGACGGTCTACTGTCGGTCTACTGTCGGTCTACTGTCGGTCTACTGACTGTCTGCTGTCGGTCTACTGTCGGTCTACTGACTGTCTGCTGTTGGTATACTGACTGTCTACTGACTGTCTACTGTCTGTCTACTGACTGTCTACTGTCAGTCTACTGACTGGTCTACTGACTGTCTGCTGTTGGTATACTGACTGTCTACTGACTGTCTGCTGTCGGTCTACTGACTGTCTACTGACTGTCTACTGTGGTCTACTGACTGTACTGTCGGTCTACTGACTGTCTACTGACTGTCTACTGTCGGTCTACTGTCGGTCTCACGGAGCTGTGAGGGGAACGGCACCTCCGTACCTTCAGGCTCTGATCAGGCCCTACACCCAAACAAGGGCACTGCGTTCATCACCTCTGGCCTGCTCGCCTCCCTACCTCTGAGGAACGAGCTCCCGCTCAGCCCAGTCAAAACTGTTCGCTGCTCTGGCACCCCAATGGTGGACAAACTCCCACGACGCAAGGTCAGCGGAGTCAATCACCACCTTCCGGAAACACCTGAAACCCACCTCTTTAAGGAATACCTAGGATAGTAAAGTAATCCTTCTAACCCCCCCCTTAAAAGGTTAGATGCACTATTGTAAAGTGGTTGTTCCACTGGATATCTTAAGGTGAATGCACAACTTGTAAGTCGCTCTGGATAAGGCGTCTGCTAAATGACTTAAATGTAAATGGTCTACTGACTGTCTGCTGTCGGTCTACTGTCGGTCTACTGTCTGTCTACTGTCTGTCTACTGTCTGTCTACTGACTGTCTACTGACTGTCTACTGTCGGTCTACTGGCGGTCTACTGTCGGTCTACTGTCGGTCTACTGTCGGTCTATTGTCTGTCTACTGGCGGTCTACTGTCTGTCTACTGGCGGTCTACTGACTGTCTACTGACTGTCTACTGTCGGTCTACTGGCGGTCTACTGTCGGTCTACTGTCGGTCTGCTGTCGGTCTACTGTCGGTCTACTGACTGTCTACTGACTGTCTACTGTCTGTCTACTGGCGGTCTACTGTCGGTCTACTGTCGGTCTACTGTCGGTCTACTGTCGGTCTACTGTCGGCTACTGTCGGTCTACTGACTGTCTACTGACTGTCTACTGACTGTCTACTGTCTGTCTACTGTTTGTCTACTGTCTGTCTACTCTGTACCAGACAGGCACCATGGGTGAGCTGCCACTCTGGGTTAGTGGTCAACGCAATGGGAAACTAACATACAACCACTAACCTAAAATGGACATATGTTGCCCATATGGGCACATGCCAGCCCCCATCGATCCCACACCTGTCTCCACTCTCTCTCTCTGCAGTATCACAGCTCAATCAACCTAGCTAACCAGAGGCTTTGTTCACTTCACACTAGACTGTGGACGTGAATACACATGTAACTACGCCCACTGAGCTGCTCAGAAGAAGCTCTCTATCCACAGAACAGAACGTGAGCCTGCAGGGCTCATAATGGTAATAACGACTACATGACATGACTAATCATGTTCAAATGAAGGTGCTATAAAGGTTAGTGCACACAGACGGAGGTGTGGGATGACCTGCTCGAACTATACTCTCCTATTCCGGATGAACAGAAATCTGTGAAGCTCACTTTCAGAATAGTACAAACTCTCAACATCCCTTCAATATTACAGTGCTTTTCAATACGACCTATTCTGCTTAGCCTACATTCACTTGTGACTGAATTTCATGCCTTGAATTGTCTAACTTGACTCTAAATGGGGCCCTAAACAACTAATTAAACTGGTCTAATCTGTGCGAATATATCTGAGATAAATGTGACTATACGTCAGTGTCTCCTCCTGCTTTGTAATGGGCCATTAGATAGGTGTACATAGGTGTGGCCAGTGGCAATGTAATGGTTGTGTAGCACAGCATCTAATCTTAGTGTGATGATTATAGTCAGTCAGTTATTTGACACACTCCCTCTAGCGCCAGCAGTAAATCACCTGTGTGACAGCTCTGAGGCCTGTCGCTCTTTCTCTGCTCTGTGGAGGTGGCAGCACACACACACACACACACACACACACACACACACACACACACACACACACACACACACACACACACACACACACACACACACACACACACACACACACACACACACACACACACACACACACACACACACACACACACACACACACATTCACACCACACGCACACGCTTGTGCCAGCCTCGCCCCTCCAGGGTGTGTTCCTGAAGTGAGATTGAGTCACCTCGCTCACCCTGTCTTCCCTCCCTCCCTCGCTCCCTCAGGAGGCTGCATGTCCCGTCTGACTTGAGGCTTCAGAGAGCCTCAGCTCACCGCTCCCTCAACGCCCCCACCCTCAGCCCCCTTTCCTGTTTGAGTTGTCCTCTTGTAGTGAGTTGTGACATTATCAGGCATGTATACTGTTCATCAGCTACGTTATATAATTCTAGGACTTTTCACCACGCTGTCTGTGCTCTGAGAGGACTGAGACTGAGATTGTCTGGGAGTGAGGTGGGGGAGGGGAGGGGGTAGATAAGGATATGATGCCTGACTGATAGTGTGATGCAGGCCTGAGATCACTCATCTCCCACTCAACCACCACCATCCCACACTCACGTCATGTCTTGGCTCCCGAGTGGCGCAGCGGTCTAAGGCACTGCATCACAGTGCTAGAGGCATCACTACAAACCCTGGTTTGATTCCAGGCTGTATCATAACCGGCTGTGATTGGGAGTCCCATAGAGCGGTGCACAATTGGCCCAGCGTTATCCGAGTTAGGATATGGCTGGAGTAGGCCGTCATTGTAAATAATAATTTGTTCTTAACTGACATGCCTTGTTAAATAAATAAAAATAAKAATAAAATGTGTGTGTGTGTTATCTTGCACCCCGGTGTGAGAGTCCCTCTGTCTCATGCTGACAGATGGCCTACGAATCTGGTAGTGGTATTGGCGCGTCCTACAGATATAGAATCTTAATTTGATCACCCTGTTGTAGGAGAACTTGTAGTGTATTTGAGGTTTAAAAGGCTTCTGAAGTTTGTAATTTCCACTTGATTTTCCCTTACAAAAAATGTATCAACCCCTACAAAAATGACCATTAATTATAATGCACATAATAATTCAAATTTCTTGTCACTGCAGGATAATTTTTATGTTGTAGCAAATTGGCTCAAATTAAGATCCTACGTGTACTTCTGCATGTGTGTGTGTGCATGTGTGGTCAGGCATACTATGAGTCTTGTGGTGAGAAACCCCATGAACCAAGCTCTGTAGAGGGAAGTAAAAGATAAAAAGATTGGGTACTAATGATGTCCGTGCTTGGTGACACATCACCTACACAGAATCATACATGGACATCAAGAGCTATAGAGGAACTGATGTAAACGTTCTGAAAAACTGGAACACTGACTTCCTTAAAGCAGCGCAACGTGTGTTCACTCACACACACACGCATTCACAAACACACACACAAACAACTTACCCGTTTGTCCCATTGGCTGTGCGAGTCGGCTGAGAGAGAGTCACCTCAAGTGGACCCTGTGAAAAAAGCAACAAAAAAAAAACACTTAACCCAGCTAGCACATTTGGTTCCTTGAATGTTGTGGACACGTACGTTTTTGGTTTCCCATTGGTTCTGGGAATGAAGCCATATGTTTCCTGACCGGTAAAACGTTCTGAGAATGGAAGTGAACATTTCGCCTGTTCTGGGAACATTCATATTTAGGTTGAAGGGAGGTTCTGAGAACGTTTTACTATGGTTCCCTGAACGTTTCCTGAGAGGTTTATTTATGTTCTGAGAATGGAAATTATAGGTTATTTGAAGGCAATAAAAATAAGGTTCTGTGAACATGTTTCAACAAGACTTTTAATAACACTGTTAGCTTAGTTGAACTGTTTTGAACTCCAAGCACAAATCGCAAATAATTTGCTTAGGCATTAATCATGTAAACACACGTATTATTTTATTGTGGCACATCAGTGAGATTTTAATCTATGACCTTCTGWTCTGTATCCATGGGATTAGTCCACTGGGCCACCAGGATGGAGCTAGCATGCCATGTTTTTTAACTCATACAAAGAGTTAAAAAACTCAATTTCAAAGGAAACAAGCACTGATTAAGATCAGGTGTGGCCAATTAGTAGGCGCAACCAACACAGCTGAACACGCTTAACAAGACAGAGGATAGAGATAGTTTTGTTGATGCTCCAGAACATAATTCTTTGTTAAATAACATTCTTAGAAAGTTCTCTGAACGTTACTAAAGTGGTTTGTGGTTTGTGGTTTTTATGGATCTTATTTGTATGTTCTCTGATCTATTTGAGAACATGACTTTAAATAGAACCATGATTCCTCATGTAGGAAACGTTATGCCGAAACTACTGAAAATCCCAAAGAAGAATGTTGTTTCTTAACATACTCAGAACAATGTAAGCACATGACTTTAAATAGAATCCTGAGGAAACCTATAGGAAACGTTATGCTGAAGTACTGAAATTCTCACAGAAGAACGTTGTTTCTTAATGTTCTCTGAACTATTTGAGAATATTCCCAATTGTTAAACCAGTTGGAGAACGTTCCTAGAATATTACCAACATTTTTATTAAATGTAACCATGTTTGAACTTTTAGGAAACGTTCTGTTCAAGTAGTGTAAATGAGCTTAGAATGTTCCAAAGCCAAACAACTATCCTGCACCATTCCCAGGAGGTTTTGGGAAGGTAGTATGTAAAATAACCATAGGACCAACACCCTCCCACCAAGATCAAAGAAACGTATGGTCCTCATAACGTTTTGTGCTAGYTGGGAAGAGTCTGCATTCTGATTACAACATACATGTGTAATGAGGGGTGATCTGAGAGAGCTATGGGCCCATCAGTTCAAGGTAGATAAATAACCCTGCGGAGATTTGATGTAGGCTAGTTAATGTGCTATGACAGTTAGCACGGTAGGTTCCCAGGTGGGTTCCCAGGCAGTCTAGATGGGGTGATTTCCCCCCTGAAGGTTTGCCCTACAGTACAGCATTCTGCCTGTCTTTCCTGGCAGCCACACCAGGCACATAGCTGCTCTGTTCTTGTAATGGTTGGCTTTCACATGCAAGGGTGAGATGGTTGGGAGAAATATGGCATTAAAAACAGGCTCATTTAACATAAGCGCCAGGAACAGAGGATTATTTTGTGCTTTAGCTCAACACACACCCCACACCCTTTTATTCACATCCAGTCGTTTTCTGTGAAAAAGGCAACTAACATAAAATATTTGTGGTCGGTCGCACTCCTATCTCACATAGCTGTATGTGTCTTTATTTGTTTATTACGGTTATATAAACACACAAATGACAAAATGATATATTCAAGTTCCATTAAGACTAATGTTGGTACAGTGTCAAAATAAACCAACAGAAATAAATCACTTTTTTTCTTAGCAAACACTTCTAGCCAGAGCACTTGAACCTTTAGGTCACTAGACCAACCAAGGCTGTAACACAGTACAGCCTACCCTCACATGCTGCTGGCACTCCTCTTTCAGAGAGAGACAGAGAGACAGACAGAGAGTGAGAGGCCACACCAGGGAGACAAACAGACTAGGCCCATAAATGAGACTGTAGAGACAGACTCCTGTTTCTACTTTAACTGCACTGATGATTAAGCAGAGGGCTTTTTTTCATTTCCTGGAAAATCACAATGAGGGGCCAACATCATTTCAGTGTACAGTACTTTTCCTCTTAAACAGCCATCTATCCCCACCCCTCTCTCTGCTGCACACTGAGAGATGTGTCAACTGAATACATGGAGCCCCTGCTAGCAGTCAAGTTGGAACAGTGAACTTTTTATTCTGGACGCCCTGCAGCCAGGGGCTGGAAAGGAGATTTCCTTTTACTGCGTATGGGCCCTTAGGATTCCTAGCCTGGCCTTGGAAAACCTCATCAGAGCTAGCCTGTGATCCAGTCGGCCCGTGTCCGTTGTGCGCTGTGTGTTTCTGTGGCCTGTGATGTTGTCTCTGAGGAGTCACAGCCTTGAGGGAGGCCCTGCAGCGGCCCAGCCCGGCCCGGCCCGGCCCGGGGTTCTGGCCCACCTGAAACACTATCCAGGTCAGCTCTGGGCCCCTCGCTGTTCAAACACCACATTTTACTGCTGGGTCTGCTAAGTTTAGGACTCTGCCTCTGCAAAGTGCTTCAGATTTTTTATTTATTTTTTAAAATGGGAATAGAAAAATCCAACTACTAATGTACAGCACGCACTCTGTATGAGGGTAGACGCCGTGCGGAGGGCCGGAGGTCAAATGAAAGGATAAGAAGAAGGTGTGAGTAATGTTATTGAGTTCAAGTTTAACCCAGGGAGAGGTACAGCAAACGTCAGAAGAGCTCGATAGGAATGACTGAATGGTGTCGTAAAGCAATTTGTGAATGAGGCCCGAGCGGGCTGTGGCCCTCCTCTGCTCCTGGCTCTGCTTGGCCCTCGGCGACCCTCAACCGTCTGGCCAAGTCCCCGTTCTCTAGACATTCAGCTCACACCAGGCACAGCCTGAGTCTGCCATGTCTGACTGAGAGAAAACTGGTGACGGAACTGATCGCCAATTGCCATACGGGAAGTCGGCTTATAAGTCCAAGAAATAAATCCTCCCCAGTCTTATTGTGAGTCGGTACTCTCTAAGAAAAGAACACTGTCACTGAACATTATCTCCCCTGTCTGTTTATCTAGGCCAGAGATTCCCAAACTTTTTCACTCACACTTATTTCCTGCAATTCTCATATTTTGTCATGGGGTACAGAGAAAAGTTTTAAAGCAAATTGTCTTGCAATTCTGTACATTTTGCATTGTCTAACGTGTATTCATGTGACACTTGAATGACTCAAACATTACAACAAAATCTATGGGCTAGTTGATCTGGACAAGTGATAAATATCTCTCTAATGTATACAATGACTGACATGACAAGAGGAAAACTGATGATGCACTACCCTATTTCAAAATTGCACCTTGTGCATTCCACTATTACAACTTCAAGAGTAAGTTGAAAGCCCCTGCCGATCCCTCGCCCCCCGGTTTGGGGGTCTAAGCTACCTCTTTAAATGCATAGTCCCAAAGCTGATAGAAGGGGAAAAGAAGGAGGGAACGGCGTGCTATTCAGAAGTCTGGAGGAATCGATCTCGCTGGAGAGAGTAGACAGAGTGGAAGAGAGGGCAGGCAGGGGATGAATCATCCGGACTGGAGCGGGGGCCCGGAAAGGAGGGAGAGAGAGAGAGAGATGCCGTGATGTATTCGTTCCGTGGCTCACTTCCGCTCTCCTCTGGCCCCCCTCCACCACCACCACACCCTCCTCCCCCTGCCTGGCCCTGCAGCTCTCCTGGGAGGCTGAGTAACCAGGATGAAATGCTCGGGCTCTGCCAACGCCAGCCTGAGGACCAGATGTGTGGCCTGAAGGTGGTGAGGCCGCGACGCAACGGAAACCAAATATAAACCAGTGTACCGTAACACCTCTGAAGACTCTTTTCTAATAAAGAGGGAGGAGGGGAGGGCAGAGGCATCGCCGTTAGCCGGTTAACGGGACCCACTTTCGGGCAAGCCAGGACTGGACCTGATTCTTCCCGGTAATGCTGGCATCTGTCGTAGACGGGCACATTGCCCGGTGGCAAACATAGCTAGGCCTAACTTCATATTGCATCTAGCAGAATGCTGAGATTTAAGTGGAAACATGGAAGGGAGAGAGAATGACGGATGTCCTCTCCTAAAATTAGTGCCCTGGCTATCTCAACACTGGAGGCATTCATCTCAGCCTGCCTGACTGTTTGGGCAGCTGTTGGGGGAGCAATTTCTTTGAATCCGGATTGTAAACATGCAGGGGAAAGGTTCTGAACTGGCCCAGGCAGGGACCGCTCTGCCAGCCAAGCCTGCACAAGCGTCACAACTGAGTCATGCCTCCAACCTCAGCTGGAGCACAGGCCGGGCACAGAGGGTCACTCCATAGTTTCAGTATTATGGCTGTTATGCTTCACAACCCTTCTTGGCACCGCAGAGGAAAACGTCGACGTAGTAGATGGTGGTGGTGGTGAAGATGTTGGATGGATGTATCTGGAGCAGAGGGGAGACTCGTCACTCCTCCACCAGGCCTGTGGGTAGCTGTGGTCATCCCTGGCAGCAGCAGGGACCATTTAGCTAACAAGCTTTTGGAGAGAAAATGTTCCAACACACACACACACAGGGAGGGCTGGGAGGTCTGACCTACTGCCTCAAAGTGCGGCTTGTCAAACGCTGGACGTAACTGAGGCCACTGTGTAAACAGTGGAACTTCCCTGTAGGGCTTTCCCAGGACCAGGACTCATCTACGACACCCACCTTCTGACCCCACCCCCAAAACCACCATTGACACCATGGAAAGCTAAATATTACAGTTCACAAATCCTTTGATTTTCCTTGGGATGGACGGCCTTCGGAGTCTGTGCTGTAATGGTGCATTCTTAGTCTGGGTCAGCTGAGGTCTAATTGGTTGGCTCAGCAGGTAGTATTGACTGGTCGTATCTATATCCAGCACACATCAGTGAGAAGGGTCAGGCCGGGAGGAAACAGGATTAGCAGTAGACAGGAAATCAATAATCAATATTTTCTCGGGAGTTGTGTCCGGTTATAGTTAAGGAGCTGATACAATCTCAAGCGGGAGGTTAGGCCTACTGTTGTAGAAAAGGGTATGAACACACAATAACCTAAGTCACTGGAGCAAACCAAAGCCAGTGGTGTGAACAATAGGCCAAACCCCCATCACCACTCATTCACATAGCCTATGCTCACTGTAGTCCAGATTATCCAACATGGACGGCCACACAATGAATGTGAAATTAGATCATTATTGATTTGAACAGGGATGTTCTTTAGAGGTTACTCTCTTTGTTCTCTGTTGGGAAAGGAAGTGTGCAGCACACTATTGGGTAAATCCATATGAACTCATTTCAAAAGCTTACAAACAGGGTTGTCAAACTATTTAATAATTTCTTGCACAAAAATGTTTTGAATATTTTTTTAATATATTTTTTAAAATCTTTAACGTCAATGATCTAAAAACGTGTAAACTCCGATTTTGTTCATACGTTGTAGCTTAGACCCTACTTTAGATCCTCTGAGGTTTTTGTGTTGTGCCGCCATCGGTACTTTTTATTTTTTTAAATTTCACTTTTATATAACCAGGTAGGCCAGTTGAGAACAAGTTCTCATTTACAACTGCGACCTGGCCAAGATTAAAGCAAAGCAGTGCGACAAAAAAACAACAACACAGAGTTACAACATGGGATAAACAAAGTACAGTCAATAACAATAGAAAAATCTATATACAGTGTGTGCAAATGGAGTAAGGAGGTAAGGCAATAAATAGCCTATAGTAGCGAAGTAATTAAAATTTAGGCAAATTAACACTGGAGTGATAGATGTGCAGATGATGATGTGCAAGTAGAAATACTGGTGTGCAAAAGAGCAAAACAAGTTATAAAAACGGGAATGAGGTAGTTGGTTGGGCTATTTACAGATGGGCTGTGTACAGCTGCAGCGATCGTGGAGATGCTCAGATAGCTGATGCTTAAAGTTAGTGAGGGAGATACAAGTCTCCAACTTCAGCGATTTTTCCAAATTCGTTCCAGTTATTGGCAGCAGAGAACTGGAAGGAAAGGGCGCCAAAGGTGGTGTTGGCTTTGGGGATAACCAGTGAGATATTGCTGGAGCGCGTGCTACGGGTGGGTGTTGTTATGGTGACCAGTGAGCTTAGTTATAACATAGTTATAACATAGTTATAACATAGTTATCCCAAGATTGATACACATGGTAACATGCAGACATAGGCAGGAATGAGCAGGCCTATGTGCACAAAGGTAGGCCTAGACTAGAGGTTGTGTTGAGTCAGCTTTGTCACAGAGCCCATATTTACAGTTTTGAAGTGGTACACTACCATCATGCTTGACCTGACTGCTTCATTTCCCCAGGATACAGGGAGTGTGCAGGTCATTCATCTCGTGACCTGCTCCTTGTCCTCCATCACAATAATAACAGTTCACTGTCATGGATACAGGGCATGCAGACAGCACAGAATGCGTGTTGTCCTGTGTTTGGCCTGTTCTTTGAAGCCTGGCGCAACATTTGAGTAATCTCACACAGTGTGATGCCAACCAAAAGCCCAGGTTGAATGGGAATCGATCCTGTGGCCTCCGTCCACTGTATTGGCACAAGACTGTGGCCTTGTCTTCTCCGTATGTTCAGTCGTCCTATGGGCACAGAGAGTTCAGCGTTGTCCGCCGCACTTGTGACGCGGGTCATTGTTACCCTGTATTGAGGTAACCTCCTTCCACGTCAATCTAGTACACAACGTACTGTATCGCCTCCTCAACCATGTCCATTAAAGGAGCTTTACCTAGAATTTCATCGTCAAAGTCAAGTAGTTATCGACGAGCTTAGGCAAGCCCTCTAGTTGTTAGGCCTAATTCCATATTTCTTCATGTTATTGCTTGAGTATATTTTATTTATTGGAAGCATGTCTTCTTCCACAAGCAAGGTACATGAAACATAACATCAGCATGAAATAATCCATCTCCTCCTGTTCACCCTCTGAAGATGTCTACGAGCTGATAGTCTCATATGCATTCCTGTCATCCCGTCTGTCTGCCAGCTGTTCCAACGCGGTATGTTTTTAAGAAACTGGGAGGGAGATACGTTTTTAATGAATGTTCTTGAGTTTGCGCAATGGATACTGGCAGGTCTCTTCCAGCAGTCCAACTGCACTACACAGTCCTGGTCTGGTCGGAGATAAGAGGAACATCTGGCGGCTCAGGGGGATCCAGAGAGGTGTCAGTTACTGGAGAGTTTGTTTCTTGCAAACATCCCATTGTCTTGATCCTTATGCCACATCTGTCTGGCAGTGATAGCAAAAAAAAAAAAATCCATCCCATGGTCCATTTTCCTCATCAATGCACGGGTTATTGTATATGTCTTCATTAAGCGCTTGACGGGTTGTAAAGTAAGACCACTCCTCAGCCCAGTGGAGGCTGCTGAGGGGAGGACGGGCTCACAATAATGGCAGGAAAAGGAGCGCTAATGGAATGGCATTAATCAATGGAACGCCATGTTTGATGTGTTTGATACCATTCACTTATTCCGCTCCAAGCCATTACCCAAGCCTGTCCCTCCAATTTAAGGTGCACCAACCTCTGTGGCTCAACCTCACCAACCGATATAGCATAACCCCTCCATCTAACCAGCCACGCATATCCCAGGCCAAAAAATGTCACCACCCCTTTTAGCCCCTCAATCATGTCTTCTTTTGTGACTTACAGTGGGGTAAATCATTTGAAGTACTTCACTTTTTGACAGGCACCTTTTGTTTGAACTAAATCTTCCATACACATTTGCCTGTTGTAGAAGTGTCAGAAAGTGACTTTTTGGACCTGATATCAAA
>NC_036860.1:6334308-6349147 GCF_002910315.2 Salvelinus sp. IW2-2015
TAACTATGTTATAACATGTACATGTGTCATAGTAAGCAATCAGATTCAAATACAATTTCTACTTTGTGTACTCTCAAACGTGTTCCATACAGGTTAAATGCTTGATTACTTTTTATAAACATGTAGCGTCAGCCTTTATGGTGTCTCCCTATGTAGCAAAATCCCATCTGACTGACATATTGGCTGTTATTTAGTAGTCAGGACGATGAGAATAATACATAGGCTGTGCATAGATGCGTATGACAAGTCTTAACAACGCATTATAACTGCATCATAGGGGAGGAGGGGGCAGACAAATCATATTAACATGGTAATACTAATAATGCATGCAGATAAGGTTCCTTACACGTCCGTTGCAAGTCAGATCCTCCTTGTTGCGCAACTCAAAAGATTCTTCCTCCTCTTTCTCCCCATAGTCCCGTCCGAGCAAATTGAAACCCTGCCTGCAGCACAGAAACCAACAAAATCCTTGCACAGGCATTCAAATCGGGTAAAGTCAGGTGTTTTCGACGATTCTGGTCGTAAAGTCAACATTCAACGTCTGGCCTCTGGGGGTACGCGTGTACGTCTCACAGTACGTAACTAAATCCAGAGTCGCGTGAGGATAACATCCAAGTTGAACAGCTTCTCTCCATAGACTTCCAGGGGGAATATGACAAACAGACACATACGCCAAGAGAACAGTCCAACACTAGCCTATAGAAGAAACATAGAAGCTATCGAAGAGTTCAACCTGGTGAAAATTAGTCTGAAAGTTGTGTCAAATATGTCCTTCCAAAAGTCTAGTTGTTGCCTTGTTCCGAGACTTTGCTCGTATCTGAAGTCGTTGCGCAAGTTATCACAAGCTAACTAAAATACCAATGTATCTACTTTCAAGCCTAAATACCACTACTGGCTGTCAAAACCATGAATATTGTAAATAAAAGCCGTCTAAAGAAATCAATATGAGGAGCGAAATTCGTGTTGCCTGCTGCTATTCACATACTACAGTGTAGTAGCTAAACTAAAGGGTAGGCAGGCGATTATGACTTACTTGACTTGAGTTTGAACAAAAGCGTGCCAGAGATCAGCCAGCCTTGAATGGGCGGGTCGAGCCGTCCCCTCATGTCGAATATGAAATGTAACTGGCTGGACTATAACACGCCCAGAAAAGGCACGCCTATCTTACACGCCCCCTCTTCCAACAGACTATTGCGTCACATGCCTCTTTGATGACCTACGACTTTAGCATCCTTGCCCATCATTCTTGAGAAAAAATGTTTTCTTACCACATCTACTTCATGTTTGTGTGAAGGCTACTGTAAATACTGTGTTGGTAGGCCTAAGCCAGTACCTTTGTAATTGGGTATTTTCATGCTGTTTTTTTTCTGGTTGATTTAGCGTGTGTGCATGTGTGTTGTGCATGCTAGTGTGTGAGTGTGTGTGCATGCCTAATGGTGATGTTAATACAGGTATTTGCCCTCGGAAACACAAGAAATGCCTCATTAGGAAGCAGATGGACTCTGTCCCTTTATTCTCTATTCCAGTAAACTCCCTTCAATGACTTCACGGGCAGTTGTGGTGATCACTGATCACTAATAGAGAGAGCTCTTCTTCCCAAATGTTGTTAACAGAGATAAGCCTGTCTGTGACTTTGTTTGGGTTTGCACTACAAGAAAGCATTTTTCTCTACTTGTGATATCAGATTGAACTCATGAGTGTATTACTTGGTGGTTGGAACTTCTTAATCATGACTACCAGATTTGATCCGATTATATCTAGATGTGTTTTTAGCCAATATAAATTTGGCAAATGATACTTGTTGTTTTGTTCCAGAGTGAATATTGATCAGTAATTACCATACAATATAGCTTTGACACTAGACTAATATACTGGACGAGTATATGAAATTTGCTTTGAGAGCAATTCAGGAGAACTAGAAAACAACCAACACCTCCAAACTTCTATCCACATTCCCCTGACTTACATAGGCCTACAACCTCTTAAAATGGTCCACACGCACACAGTCGTGAAGAAGGCGCGACATTGCCTCTTCCCCCTCAGGAGGTTGAAAATATTTGGCATGGGACCTCAAATCCTCAAAAAGAGCATCTTGACTGGCTGCATAATTGCTTGGTATGGCAACTGCACCGCCCTCGATCGCATGGTGCTACAGAGGGTGGTGTGGAGAGCCGGGTACATCACTCCCTGCCATTCAGGACCTCTATATCAGGCGGTGTGAAAGGAAGGAAAATTGTTAAAGACCCCAGCCACCCAAGCCATAGACTGTTCTCTCTGCTTCCGCACAGCAAGCGGTTCCCGAGAAACAATTCTAACACCAACAGGCTCCTGAACAGCTTCTATCCCCAAGCTATAAGACTGCAAAATAGCTAACAAAATGGCTACACAGACTTTCTGCATGGACCCTTTTAACATTATTTTTACACAGACTCTATGCACACTCACAGGACTTTACACACCCACTCACACTGAGACACACAAACACACACACACATTCATACTAACTCTACACACACGCACACACACTCACATACAATCATTAAATATGCTGCTGCTACTCTGTTTATCATATGTCCTGATGCCTAGTCACCTTACCCCTATAAATATCTACCTCCATGCACACTGTAAATATGGTATTAGCACTGACCCTGTTTTTAAATACTGACCCTGGAACTGACCCTGTATATAGCTACTGACCCTGGAACTGACCCTGTATATAGCTACTGATCCTGGAACTGACCCTGTAAATAGCTACTGACCCTGGAACTGACCCTGTATATAACTACTGACCCTGGAACTGACCCTGTATATAGCTACTGACCCTGGGACTGACCCTGTATAGTAGTTATGACCTGGAAACTGACTCTTGTCTATAGCTACTGACCCTGGAACTGACTCTGTGCTATAGCTACTGACCCTGGAACTGACTCTGTCTATAGCTACTGACCCTGAACTGACTCTGTCTATAGCTACTGACCCTGGAACTGTCCCTGATATAGCTCAGACCTGGAACTGACCCTGTATATAGCTACTAGACGCCTGGAACTGACCTGTATATAGCTATACCCTGGAACTGACCCTGTTAATACTACTGACCTGGAACTGACTACTTGTCTATAGCTACTGACCCTGGAAAAGCTGACTCTGTCATAGCTACTGACCCTGGCACAATGACTGCGTCTATAGCTACTGACCTGGAACTGACCCTGTATATAGCTTACTGACCCTGGAACTGACTCTGTCTATAGCTTACTACCCTGGAACTGACCCTGTATATAGCTACTGACCCTGGAACTGACTCTGTCTATAGCTACTGACCCTGGAACTGACTCTGTCTATAGCTTACTTACTTGTTCGTGGTCTTCTTATTTCTATTTGTCATGTGTTTTTGTCCTACTTTACTTCAATCGATAGTACTATATTGATATATTGATATTGATTGCTGCGTTGTTGGGAAAGAGGTTGTAAGAAAGGCATTTCACTGTATTTGTGTCAATAAAACTCTTTCTACACTACAACACTCCACCGCTGTCCAACCCAAACTCTAACTCTTATACTGTCCTTCTGACGCCCTCAAACACACACACACGCACACGTACACACACACACATACGCACACACATACACACGCATACACACACACATACGCACACATGCACACACACACTCCCCAATCCCCCCCACCTTCCCCTCTTCCACTTTGCTGAGCACTCTGTAAAGGTGCCGTGGTAGAAGGCAGAGTGACTGGTGCTAAATCCAGACACGTGATATCTCTCTAGACCCCTCGGCGCTCACTCTCATTTCTCCCTTAATATCCCTTCATTTCCCCTGTGCTGCTTGGAGAAAACTCCCCCGTGCATTCATGCTCAGCCGGCCTTAACTCATTCTTGACTGTAGGGACATTCATTAGGGATCGCTGTGTGCTGCAGACGTGCTGCTCTTGGCTCAATCCCTTTAGCATTTCTATATGCACGCACGCACGCACGCACGCACACACACACACACACACACACACACACACACACACACACGCGCGCGCACGCACGCACACGCGCACACACACACACACACACACACACACACACTACTGTCTCCCCCCATGCTCTGTGAACCCCCCACCTCTTCTGTACCCCATAGCACTGAGGGATGAACTCTCATTATTGTGTGCAGCACAGCAGCTCAAAAAAAAGCCATAAAAGCCTATGGATGTCCCTGTTCTGCCGAGTGGCAGCGCCATGCTGTCATGTACCATAAGCTCTCTGCCTGCCTCCCTCCCTCAGCCCCGCAGGCCACCCCCAGCCCCAACACTATGATGGGGAGAGGAGAGGAGCTGCTCACTGTTTTACAACTACTGTACCATGACACAGTCAGAGCGAGAGAGTGGGAGGTGGCCTGAGGTGCGGGCGTGAAGTTTTTGTTTTGTTTATAGTGAGGATGTATGTGAGTGCATGGATGTGTTTTTCTCTGAGTATGGAGAGTTTCCCCAGCAGCTCTCCTCAGTAATTCTTCCCTTGTCTTGAGTAAACGGCCCTCCCCCACCTCCCCTCTATCTGTATCCATTCTCAGTTCTCTCTCTCTCTCTCTCTCTCTCTCTCTCTCTGGGCCAGATCCTCCCCCATCTCCCAAAACAATACCCCAGAGGCCCAGCTCCCACAGACCTGCAGTAACATATGTTTTATTTTTAGAGCTCGCTCAGCCCACGCCAACGCAATAAAACTGAAAAAAAGAAAGGCCTCTCCCTCCATACGGTTTCTGAGAGTTGAAGTTTCACAGAAGGGAATGGCTGTTATTATGATTACCATCATAGATCAAGAGAATTCATAGTCAAAGTGTGTCAGATTAGTTTTTCTTTGTTTGCTGAAGGAAGGAGCATCCAAAATATTCAATATTCCTCTTTCTCTGTTTGCATCACTGTGTGCCAACACAAAGCGATTGATCCCATTCATGTACAGTCTCTTTCCAAACTGTCTCACTCTCACCCAGCTCCCCTCTTTCTTTCTTTCTTTCTCTCGCTTCCCCCATCTCTCCCCTTCCCCCCGCTGTCTTCCTCTCCCCCTGCTCTCCTCCTTCAGGCCCCCCTCTCTCCTGCCTCTCAGTTTCCCTCAGTTGAGATATGATGCTCCATTAACGCATGCACACACCCACTCACTCAGGCAGGCAGGCTAACCTGATACGGGGGGGGGGGTGGTGGGGGTCCTGCTTGGTTGGTATGTATGAGATCGGGATAGACTCTGTTATCCCCGGAAAAAGACCATAGGTGTGTAGGAGAGATTGCTCTAGTATTTGTAGTCATTTTTGGGGAGGAGGTCCACACAGGGAGACAGACAGGGTAGGGGTTGTCTTCTAAAGCCATAAGCATATCTCTTACTCTTGGTTCCACTCCTTCTCCCGCCCACTCACTAACTCTCTCTCTCTCCTGGTGGGGTATTCATCAAATATTTCCCCCAAGCCTTTCTGYTGGCTGATCCCACCCACTTCCTGTCTTCCTACCTCTCCGCTCCTCTCGTCTCCTCTCCACGGCCACCCCCAGCCCRTTTGTTGACATTGGTGGTTTGGTGTTTCCAAGGGAGACGTTTTGTAGAATAGACCCAAGTCACACATGTCAGGCTGATGGGAGACAGAGCAGAGCAGGCCCTGTTGTTCACAGTCTCTCTGTGCACCATCCAGTTACATGTGGGATTACTGMACACATCTTATGGGGGTGTACTTGACTGATTATTAACATCAACGTTTCCGTGAAGCTTTAAAAGTCAGTGTTAGTGGACCCTACGGTCTTGTCAGGGATTGGAGCGGTTGATAGGTTAGGATTGGAGAGGGGTAGGCCTACTTATTTATTGGTGCAAAATTGTGGTATTTACTTAAAGGTGCAGAAGTTGAATAAAGTTGGATCCATCTCGATTTTCAACAGCAAACAATACATGACCAATAACTGAAGCGACGACTGGTCGACGCTGTGAAAGGAGGGAGGGGGGTTCCTTTGGAAGGAGATCTGTCTTTGAAGAGTTGGCTACAACCATCATCTTACAGATTCAGTCCCAGTGTTCAAAGGTCAGGGGTCATCTCATTCCTCTGAAATAGGGATTTAGACTATCGACTTTACCCTATTGACCTCTCAACCCAGTCTCCTACAGGATTTCCTGAGTCCCCACTGAGTCACGCATTGAACTTAACCCCCCATCTCGTCTCTCCACCCCTCACCCTACTGCTGTTAGGTATGGTGGAGGTTTACGCTGAGGCTACAGTTAGTTGGTGAATAGAGGGGTGTTGCGCTATTGGCCCATATGTATTGGATAGTGGATAGTGGAGCCCTTTAACTACTGTACCTGACCGGAAGAATCCTCTGAGGAATATCCTGCTGTATATACAGTATATATATATGTAACCTTTATTTAACTAGGCAAGTCAGTTAAGAACAAATTCTTATTTAGAATGACGGCCTACACCGGCCAAACCCGGAAGATGCTGGGCAAATTGCATGCTCCCCTATGGGACTCCCAATCACGGCCGGTTGTGATACAGCCTGGATTTGAACCAAGGTGTCTGTAGTGACGCCTCAAGCACTGAGACGTAGTGCCTTAGACCGCTGCGCCACCCAATACTATGTGACAGAAAGGCCATGTAATGGGATAAAAGAGAATTAAAGGAATGACGATGTGGACTGTGAGTGTAATCAGTGTATGTTGTGTGTGTGTGTGTGCATGTGCATGTGTAACGCATGCTTGTGCGTGTGTGTGTTTACAGCAGGTCTCCCTGGTCAGCCTGAGGGGTCATGTTAACTAGCAGTGGAGGATCATGGGGTTTTGAACCGTCGCCACGGGCCCATCTGTTCCCAGAGAGAGGGAGCCTGTGGCGGAGCAGAGGGACCGGTGTCAGGGCCAGGGCGAGAAGGGGAAATATTCCCAGTTTAAACTTCTGACCCCCTCGCCCAAGTTAACCCACAACCCCTCTCTGGCTCCAGTACAGTATTAATACCCCTAGCACTACCATCCTNACACATGTCAGGCTGATGGGAGACAGAGCAGAGCAGGCCCTGTTGTTCACAGTCTCTCTGTGCACCATCCAGTTACATGTGGGATTACTGCACACGTCTTATGGGGGTGTACTTGACTGATTATTAACATCAACGTTTCCGTGAAGCTTTAAAAGTCAGTGTAAGTTAGTGGACCCTACGGTCTTGTCAGGGATTGGAGAGGGGTATTATTTATTGGTGCACAATTGTGGTATTTACTTACAGGTGCAGAAGTTGAATAAAGTTGGATCCATCTAGATTTTCAACAGCAAACAATAAATGAAGCTACGACTGGTCGACGCTGTGAATGGACGGAGGGTGGTTCCTTTGGGAGGAGATCTGTCTTTGAAGAGTTAGCTACAACCAGCATCTTGCAGATGCAGTCCCAGTGTTCAAAGGTCAGGGGTCATCTCATTCCTCTGAAATAGGGATTTAGACTATCTACTTTACCCTATTGACCTCTCAACCCAGTCTACTACAGGATTTCCTGAGTCCCCACTGGGTCAAGCGTTGAACTTAACCCCCCATCTCGTCTCTCCACCCCTCACCCTACTGCTGTTAGGTATGGTGGAGGTTTACGCTATGAGGCTACAGTTAGTTGGTGAATAGAGGGGTGTTGCACTATTGGCCCATTATGTACTGGATAGAGGATTGTGGAGCCCTTTTGTAACGGCAGCCTTCCCTCTCTTCACTAGAAGACAGGGATCAGACCAAAACGCAGCGTAGCTCATGTTCAACATGTTTAATTAAACGAAACTGTGAACACTTACACAATACAAAATAACAAATGTGGTAAACCGATACAGCCCTATCTGGTGCAGAGAAAACACAAAGACAGGAAACAACCACTCACAAATCCCCAACACAAAACAAGCCACCTATATATGATTCTCAATCAGGGACAACGATTGACAGCTGCCTCTGATTGAGAACCATATTAGGCCAAACACAGAAACAGACAAACTAGACACACAACATAGAATGCCCACCCAGCTCACGTCCTGACCAACACTAAAACAAGCACAACACACAAGAACTATGGTCAGAACGTGACACCTTTAACTACAGTACCTGACCGGAAGTTCCCTCTGAGGAATATCCAGCTGTATATATTGTATATATATATATATATATATTTACATTTATTTAAACTTTATTTAACTAGGCAAGTCAGTTAAGAACAAAATCTTATTTACAATGACGGCCTACACCGGCCAAACCTGGAAGATGCTGGGCCAATTGTGCGCCGCCCTATGGGACATCCAATCATGGCCGGTTGTGATACAGCATGAATTTGAACCAGGGTGTCTGTAGTGACGCCTCAAGCACTGAGATGCAGTGCCTTAGACCGCTGCGCCACCCAATACTATGTGACAGAAAGGCCATGTAATGGAAAAAAAGAGAATTAAAGGAATGACGATGTGGACTGTGAGTATAATCAGTTCTTGTCTTGTGTATGTTGTGTGTGTATGTGCATGTGTAACGCATGCGTGTGCTTGAGTGTGTGTACAGCAGGTCTCTCTGACCAGCCTGAGGGGTCATGTTAACTAGCAGTGGAGGATCATGGGGTTTTGAACTGTTGCCGCGGGCACATCTGTTCCCAGAGAGAGAGGGAGCCTGTGGCGGAGCAGAGGGACCGGTGTCAGGGCCAGGGCGAGAAGGGGAAACATTCCCAGTTTAAACTTCTGACCCCCTCGCCCAAGTTAACCCACAACCCCTCTCTGGCTCCAGTACAGTATTAATACCCCTAGCACTACCATCCTNATTCCCAGTTTAAACTTCTGACCCCCTCGCCCAAGTTAACCCACAACCCCTCTCTGGCTCCAGTACAGTATTAATACCCCTAGCACTACCATCCTGTTACACTGAGCACACCTGCCTGTCACACCAGTACACCCCTCAATCTGGACTGGAAGAGACTTTGTGTTATACTGTGTTACTGGTACACTGCTAGTGTTGTGTTGAATAGGAGTTTACTGCGTGAGGAATGTTTTGTTGTAAAGAGCCTCTTCTGTTTAAGCAGGCCACTGTGGTGTATGTCCACAGGAGGACAGGAGTTGAGCTGACTGGCTGTGTGCATATTGACTGAGCATACACAAACTAACCAAGCATTTTGCTACCTCACCCTCTGGACAATAAAACAAGGGACAGTTTAGAACTTACAATAGAAATCTCTGGCCCCACCCACCGCCCCTTCAGTCAGAGTAGGGGACATTTAATTATTTTCCCTGGGTTCTGTTGAACTCTTTTAGGAGTCTGGAGACATTGATTTATCTCCTTTTAAACGATATTCTCCTGAAAAATGAAAGAGCTAATCTGAGTTTACAAAACATGTTATCTTTCTCTGAGCTGAGTTACAGTAGGCGTATACAGTGCTGTAATTTCGGATTAAGTATAAGGTTATACCAAGGACACCGAAGACGTGCGTGCCCTCAGTAGAATTACATAACAGGACTTTACACCATTACCCCCCGTTACTCATAGATAGATGAATAGGCATAGGCACTAATTCCTCAACAGACCAAAAAATGAAAACAAGACAAGAAACAAAAGCTTAAGCTCCCTTATCATCGACTTTAATCTTTAAACCAAACAACAGGCAGGAAAGAACTTCACAGCCTTGAGACAAAATGAGGGAGAAAAAAACAAGGAGATAGGAGATAGGAGATAGGAGATAGGGAAGGAGGGATGACGGGATAGGACAGATGCTGGGCTTGCGATGAAGAGGTAGAAGACAAAACAAGGAAAAAGCCAAACAAACAGTGAGGAGAGACAGAAGCCAGACGCCCTCATATTGCCTGGTATTTTCACATTAAAGGGAAAAGGCAGGAGAGATAAGGCTTGATGGAATGCACACTGCGCAGTTCAATACAGTTACACTCCGTCTATTCTGTCCTCGGGCAAGGCTCACTGCTCGAAAGCCAAAACAGCGTTTCAAATTGTTTTTTGGAGTTAGTGTGCGTGCATTGCCACTCTTCCGTGCATGGTGGACATTGGAGAGGTAGAAAGAGGCAGTAAAACTGAGGTTCGTTGAGAATCGAGGGAGGGTAAAAGGCTCAGTGTTTGGGAGAGAGGAGAGAGGGTAACTTATTGAGAGTTAAGGGACTGGGCAGATGGCCTGGGTCTTTGAGCTATTTTTAGCTCTTTCGACTGTGTGCTCAGTACTCAGAAAACAGAATGTGTGGTACTTTGCCAAAATAAAACTCTGGACCGACCTGTGTGTGTGTGTGTGTGGTGTGTGCTGTGGTGTGTGTGATGTGTGTGTGTGCGGTGTGTGTGTGTGTGTGTGTGTGTGTGTGTGTGTGTGTGTGTGTGTGTGTGTGTGTGTGTGTGTGTGTGTGTGTGTGTGTGTGTGTGTGTGTTGTGTGTGTGTGTGGTGTGTGTTGTGCGTGTGTGTGCGTGGTTGTGCGTGTGTGTGTGTGCGTGTGAGGTGTGTGTAGCATGCATATGTTGTGTGTGTGTGTGTGTTGTACTGTAAGTTTGTGCGGTGACTGTGTGTGTGTGTGTCTGTGTCTGCATGTATACATGGTGGGGAATGTGTTGACTGGAGTCACAACAGGGCGTTGCTGAAAGATGTGTCATGTCAGAAACATTGGCAGATTCAGTGGAAACCCTTTGCTGTGTGCGACTAATACGATGCCTGTGTATCTGTAGTTGTTTTTTTCCCTAGTTTCTTGTCTTTAGATATCAGCCTTGAGAAAGGCTCTTAGCAATACAAGCGGATTAATTATGAATATGGGAAAACAAGTGGCCACTGCTGTACCTCGAACTTAGCAAAAACCTTCACAGAGGACCTTTGCAAACTTCTGCTCCTTTGATTTGGCTCTGCTTGTGGGAGTGTTAGCTCAATGTAAGGCAGTAAGTTGAAAAGTACGTCAGCATGTCTTCCATGTATATACTGTGTGTGTGTGTGTGTGTGTGGTGTGTGTGTGTGTGTGTGTGTGTGTGTGTGTGTGTGTGTGTGTTGTCTCAGGTTTCTCTGAGGCCCAGATCCAGACTGTTGCTAGGCGCCGTGACCTCCAAAAGCAACAGTTTCCTGGGCGGAGGGTGAACCCTTCTATGGTCGGGGCAGTATTTCATTACTGCACCTCTCTCCAAACACACACATACCACCCCCGTCTCCTTCAGGAACCGCTCATGGGTTCATTCTGTAAATGCTAGGAGCAACATCCATCTCTTAAAGTCCCCACCAAACAATGCTGATGGCCTTATTTTTCTTTGGCTGACCAGAAAGTCAGAATGGCCACCGTTCACTGGAGGTCTCTCTCTCTCTCATCATGCAGGAACACAGACTGCAGTGTCAGACATTTAACACAGGCTCAATGTGGGTTTGACCTCCAAACAACTTGCAGACACAAGCCTGCTTGGATTAAAGAAACATCACATGATTACTTTCCATTTAAAATTCATCTGCCTAGTCTGCCTGCCCTGCTAGGCCTGAGAGAGGAAAAGCAGCCAATCCAGAGAAGCACCCCCCCCCCCCCCCACAACACACACACAACGTGTGTTCTGGGCTGAGTGGGGGCCATCTGCAGCGCTGAGAAACAGGTCGTACTGCCAGAGGTACTTTACTGGAGCTCAGCTCTCTGCTCCAAGAAAAGAAATCAGCACTGGCCCAGGGTGAAGGACTGTAGGACAGTCTGCAACTCGTGTGTGTCTCAGTGTTGTGTGTGTGTGTGTGTGTGTGTGTGTGTGTGTGTGTGTGTGTGTGTGTGTGTGTGTGTGTGTGTGTGTGTGTGTGTGTGTGTGTGTGTGTGTGTGTGTGTGTGTGTGTGTGTGTGTGTGTGTGTGTGTGTGTGTGTGTGTGTGTGTGTGTGTGTGGTGTGGTGTGTGTGCGTGTGTGCGTGTGAGCGCGGTGAGTAGGGTGGGTTGAGGGGTTGGTGTGGGATATTCCAGTAAATATGTTCGGTGAACCCATGGATCACCTCAAGCCTTTCTGCTTTGAGTCTCATTACAGGTTTTTACAATCACGTTGGCACTTATTTCAGAACTTTGATGTTATTTCTCACAACCGATTAACTCGAACACTTTCCAATTGCTTGGATACAATACACATAAAGCTAAGATCATTTGATCATTGACCTAAAATCACCTGTTCAAAATGACACAACTTAACATCAAAGTATTACCATTTCAAAATGCAATTCACACTGTTGCATTACTCTTAATGCATAGTTTTATGGAAACTGACGAACAATATTCCATGTTTAGATCATGAAAGTTTCAGGATAATGAGATCCATTTACACCAATTACAGTGGAACATGAACCAATTGGACTACATTATCTATGGATGTAATATTTCATCATCATTCTTTATCAGACACTGTTTCTATGGTCCCATGTACCACTTTCCAGACCATGTTTTCAGATTTGATATTACTGTACACTCACCGGCCACTTTATTAGGTACACCTATCTAGTACTGGGTATTATTCACGGTGTTGTACATTAAGAGATGCCCTTCTGTACACCACTGTTTTGAACAACTGTTATTTGAGTATTTGTGGCCTTTCTGTTAGCTTGAATGACTCTGGACATTCTCCTCTGACCTCTCTCGTTAACAAGGTGTTTTTGCCCATAGAACTGCCGCTCACTGAATGTGTTTTGTTTATCGCACCATTCTCTGTAAACTCTAGAGACTGTAGTGTGTAAAAATCCCAGGAGTGTAGCTGTTTCTGAGATGCTGGAACCACCATGTGTGGCACCAACAATCATACCACGGTCAAAGTTGTTTAGATTACGCATCTTGCCCGTTCTAATGTTTGGTCGAACAACAACTAAAGCTCTCTACTCTATATACTCTATATATTGAGTTGCAGGCAGCCACACGTTTCGCTGTTCGAAGGAGCAGGCTATTTGCGTTAACACGTAGGTGTACCTAATAAAGTGGCCGGTGAGTGTATGTATGCAGGCCCTTGTAATTGCTTTTCCAACACTGTCAACTCATTAGTGATGATGGATTTCACATTATGGTACATATATAGAGTCGTATCCAAGTACAACAACATAGGTCACAATAGAGGTCAAGCAGTGGGAGGGGGAAGACGAGGAAGACGTAGTGGTCAAAGGAATGGCAGGGGACAAGCACCCCTTCTGAGAGGTGGTCGTGGGGCTCATTTGAGAGGTGTGGGGGAACGTGGTAGAGGACAAGGCCACGGACCAAGACAGCGGCAACAACAGCAAAGAGTGTCCAATGAAATCCGAGCAATAGTTGTAAACCATGTTGTACATCATGACATGACAACGACTGAGGCAGCTACAATGATTCAACCAATCCCCAGAAGATCAACCGTGGCCTCAATCATCAGAACTTTCCGCAATGAGAACCGCTAAGTCTTCAGCATTCACTAAACATTAGGCTACCCTCAATTGTCAAATGACCGTATACTGCATGCCAATGTGTACCACAGAGTAGATGATGTGACTAAATGTGTTCTTCCCTGCAGAATTGAGACTAGGCCAAAGAGGGGAGGCAGAGTAAAGATTCTGACTGACCAACAAGAGCGGGCTGTGGTGAATTTGGCTCGGGACAGAAATGATATTCGCCATACAAAAATTCGGCTGCACATCTTGGACAATGACGACATGTTCAACAATGTGGAGCCATAAGTTTGCCGACTAATGCACGCATGCTGAAAAGGCACCAGGTGTCCCTAAAACAGCTATACCGTGTGCCTTTTGAAAGAAATGCAGACAGAGTGAAGCAACTGAGGACTGAGTATGTTCAGGTATGTTCAGTTTCAAGATGCCTGTTGTGAAAAATTCCCCAAAAATTCTGCATCATTGTAATCAGTAATTCTCTTTCCAAAATTTATTTTTAGAGGGAGATGGAGCTGGATGCTGACGAAAACCATCACAAATTCCTATTTTTGGATGAGGCAGGCTTCAACCTGGCCAAGTCAAGGAGGAGAGGTCGGAATTTCATTGGCCAGCGGGCAACCATCCAAGTACCTGGACAACGTGGGGACAACATCACCATGTGTACATAGGCGGAAATCCCAGGGGGGACGGGGGGGACACGACCCCCCCATCTTGGGAAAAATATGATTTGTCCCCCCCAATATATCCCTGTAAACATAACTATGTAATTTCAATAATATTAATAATACGCAATGAAAGCACTTGTGCTGATTATAGACACTTAATAGCGCGTTTAAGTTTCAAAAGATTGCGACCCCCCCCCGCCCTTTGCCTCACAATGGTTTGATCCACTGCCAGTTCTTTAGCTGGCAAGGTAATAAAGGGTTCGTATCTACTGTCCGAAAGGGACATGTATGTAACTGACGTGAGGTTAATCCAGAAAATCCATAGCAGGTCCATAGCAATGTTATTTATTTATTTTTATGTTGGCAGGGTTCACACACTAGCGTAATTTGAGAGCTAGCGCGCAAACTAAAGCAAACATTAACTATCAAGCTAGCTAGTACCTATTCCATTTATGTGGCGTCGTCAAAGATGGAATCTTTGCTATCGTCAGTTTATTCCAAGATCAGCATGCAGCTGTAGTGCTTCGACGCCCTGTGATAAGGTTAGCGATAAACTGAAGTCCAAACTGAACAGAACAGAACTACACCCTTTCTACCATTGTCTAAATATATAAATGGTCTCGTTGCAAAAGATAAATTGTCGCTAGTGAACTTTTTTTATTTTATTTTATTTCACCTTTATTTAACCAGGTAGCAAAGATTATAGCAACACACAGAAACGGAATGGTGCTCGCTAGCTTTACAAATTCAGCTATTGTTGGAAGCCAGCCAATATGAAACAAACTATTTAAATTACAAAAGGTTGCGCATGTGTTGTGTAAATGTTGTGTGCAGCTTAGGCC
>NC_036860.1:6349969-6355036 GCF_002910315.2 Salvelinus sp. IW2-2015
TCACACGACCGTTAGCAAGGTTTTCAAGCCAGCCATCTTTTGCCAAAGAGCTGATGCTGCCTTCATTAGTGCAGGATTTAGGAACTGGAGAAAAGCCATTGGAAAATTCACAGCACATCAAAATTGCCAAACCCACCGCCACTTTGTAATTGTAACAGCACACCAGCTAAAATCCAATCAGTGTCCAGTTATGTCCAGCGCGTGGGGTAAACAGCAGGATGACGCAAGGCATTGCTTGATGAAAATTGTTAGTTCGGTGCGGCATGTAGTAAGACAGGGACAAGCCTTTAGAGCCACACGGATGACAGTGGGAATTTATACCAGATTTTGAAACTTAGGCAGAAGAGGATGATCCCATTTTACTGAAGTGGTTAACAGAGCGTACCACAATGTACACAGGCCCAAAGCACAGAATGAAATTCTGAACATCATGGCCAATAGTCATTCGAGGCATTGCAGCTGAGATTAGGTCTCTTCCGATTGTACAATTTTCATTAATTGTTAGATGGTACTCAAGATGTCTCTGGGTGCTGAACAGGAGAATGTCTGTCTGCGTTATGTTGACCAGACCATGCCCTCACAAGGAGTTTATTGGGCTATACAGGTGTCGGAGACAACAGGCGAGGGCATTGCGAAAGTGCCAACTGATGTGTTTGTTGAGGAAACCCGCAAACATATGCTCGGTTCTTTTGTTCAGTAGTGTGTATAGCAGTGGTTCTCACCTTTTTGGGGTACTGGAACCCCTGCATATTTTGAGGCAAGGCAGGCAAGGTTTTGAGCGTCCTCAGGGACCTCCACCCCCTCTATATTATATGTAAACTTACTGGAAACCTTGTGGTACTGACTACATTCATTACACTTTTTTATTTCACGGACCCCTTGCAATTAGTCCATGGACCCCTGTTTGAGAACCCATGGTGTAATTGATAGTTGTTCTTTTGTTTAGTAGTTTTCAGTACACTTACAAATGATTTATTTCATGTTATTTTATTTAAAATTGCATACTTTGTGCGACATACTTGTCCATAGCTGCTGTTTGAAGAGTTGAGACACTGACTGAAGGATATTTTGTTTGATTTATTTGGGTTTTTCATTGAAGTAGTTATTTTGCTTTTAGAACTGTACTTATTTTAAGCTTTTTGTTCTTGCAAAGATATTGTAGACTCAGGCCAGGTGCACATATTTAATGACTATATAAATGTATCAGAAAAAGTCCAATTTAAAGGTCAATTCAATACGGAGACCAACTTTGTGATGGTTCTCAATGGAGATTCTTTTAGATGTGATCACACCATGTTCATTGTATTTATGAAAACTACACCCRTACAGTGTACAGTACCATTGTYACCTACTGACCTTTCTTGATATTGCTGGTTGTAAGTACGAATACCTGCATACATACTGGACTGGTAAGGAGCACTGCTATAACTATTATTAGTAGTAGAATTATAATGATTTAAACATTTGAACAAGTTGGGAAAACCCTTCAGTTAACTACTGTACCTATCAATTATCCAGTTGTAGGAATTMTGGTTCCTCAATATACATTTAACAACGTATGCTATGTGTTACAGCACTACTTTTGGTGTCCCCCTCAGGAATTGCTCTTGAGAAAATTTAATGTAATTGTCCCCTCCAAGGTTGATCTCAGATTTTCGCCCCTGCATGTGTATTTCGGAAGATGGTGTAGTGGGACGCAGACCTCGTATTGGATCATATAATGCAGCTCTCCTTGTAACCTTCCTTGATGAGCTGAATCAGGTCTGTAGAGCTGATGGCATGACTTATGTCATTGTGTGGGATAATGTCAGGTTCCACCATGCTCAAATGGTGCAAGCATGGATTCAGGCCCATCCACAATTTACTACCCTGTACTTACCCCCATACTCTCCTTTCCTTAACCTGAATCTTTCTCCAAATGGAGGTGGAAGGTATATGATAGGCGCCCTCACGAACAAGCCACCCTTCTCCAGGCCATGAATGACGCATGCAATGACATCACGGCAGAACAGTGTCAGGCCTGGATTCACCCGAAAGATTCTTCCCAAGATGTTTGGCTAATGAAAACATCCATTGTGATGTGGATGAGAACCTGTGGCCAAATCCACAGGACAGGGTTGATGGAAATGTAGAAGTACAGTAATCAATTCTTTGTTTTGCTTTTTACAGTAAGTCAGGTGAGGAACACTGCAGTTCATATTTTACTGTAGTTTTTTATTTTTTGTAGCTAATTCTTTTTTGCTTGACTCAAAGGAACCTATGTTGTGATTTTATTGTATTTCATCAATACATTTCAGATTTTGTTCAATGATTCCACTGCATCTGTAGTACTCTCTCTACTAGTCCTTTTACAGTGATGTATTTACGTGTAGTACCATAATGAAACATGTATCACATATTTTGTACTACAATATTTAATGACCGTACGAACAACTACACAGTGAAACTATCGGTATCTGGCGTGTGGGTGATCTAATGAATGGTTCTATGGTATTTCATGATAATTGAGTTATTTGAACCAATGATTCTGCAAGTGCCAGGTTTCTTTAAAGATATGAATGCACAATGCAATATTTTGAACATTGGACAGCCTGTGTTACATGTGATGACCGTTTTGAGTTTTGTGTCTAGAGTTTTGAAAAATGACTACAAGGTTCTGAAATTAGTGCCAAAGTGATTGTAAAGAAATGTAGTTACATTGAGGATGAACACACAGTGTTAGTGAGACTAAACCAAGTGAATCACAGGGTTTCCCACCTCATTGTGTCTATTATCTAAGATCTTCTTCCACAGGCACAAGGTGTCCTTTGTGGACAAACTTCACTGGAAACAGTCTCGTACTGTATACTCAGACTCACTGTTTGTGTTGTGCTAAGTTGAATTCCCATCACTCAAACCAGTCCTTTCTCACATTCGGGTCACCTGATCCCATCTGTTTTCCTTTACCCTCTCGTCCCAGCTGCAATTGTCAAGTGCTACAGTCAGCAATCAACATCAAACAAAAAGAGAAGACAGGGCAACAGAAAGAGAAGACAGTGGGCAAACAAACTGGAAGACAGACTAAACACGTATGGCTTGTCTGGCGTGTGGGGAAATATAGGACTAGGCAGGGGGAAGTGTGCATGAGTCTCTGTGTGAGTGTGTGTGAGTGTGTGTGTGTGTGTGTGTGTGTGTGTGTGTGTGTGTGTGTGTGTGTGTGTGCGGGCAAACGTGCATGTGTGTCTGTGTGTGGGATTGGCAGCAAACAGTGGGAACAAAAGAGCCTCAGCTCTTGCTCCAGTAGGGCACAGCTGTTGGTATTTAAACTCAGTGCAGGTGCTGCCGTCTTTGTGAAGCTACCAGTGCGTGTCTCCATCGTCTCCATCGTCTCCTTGTGTTTGAGTGTTTGTTGGAGATGTGTGTGTGAACGGTTAATATTGAGCTAAAGAAATAAATGTAATATGCAGAAGACTTTCAGCTTTGCGAACACATTTGGAAATGAACAGAGCGTGTGTGTGTGTGTGTGTGTGTGTGTGTGTGTGCGTGTGCGCACGTGCTGGTGTGTAAGAGAAAGATGATGAAGTGGTCCTTCATTAGCAGCGTGTTGGTGGAGGCCCAGTGACACCCAGACAGTGTTCACACTCCCCAGTCACGTGACCTGAGTGAACCTCACCATGCTGCTGTCATGGCAACTGGTAATGTATGTGTATTGATATGGCTGTACTAGATATGTATGTGTAACTGATAGCCTACGGTAGATGCTACTGAATGCAAATGTCATATATATCTAAATGTAAATCATAAATGTAGGCCTCGAATATTAATGTTCTGTATTATGTAAATCATAAATGTAGGCCTCGAATATTAATGTTCTGTTATAGTAAATCATAAATGTAGGCCTCGAATATTAATGTTCTGTATTATGTAAATCATAAATGTAGGCCTCGAATATTAATGTTCTGTATTATGTAAATCATAAATGTAGGCCAGGTGGACCCCAGGAATAGTAGCTCTGCTATCGCAACAGCTAATGGGATCCTAATAAATACCAAAAATACAATACACACACAGAAACATACACAATACACAACCGGGGATGCAGACAAGTCCTGACGCACACCCACATGTTCTCCAGTTTCATTGATCATGGATGAGTGCTAGATGTCATGAAGATGGATGGAAGGAAAAATGTGGTATGATGAGCACTTCTTCGTTTATATGTGTATACTGTGTGACAAGCAAACAATGAAGTTACAGTAGAAATTGAAGAGGACCTCTGTTGGTGTGTGTGTGGTTGGTGTGTGTGTGGTGTGTGTGTGTGTGTGTGTGTGTGTTGTGTGTGTGTGTGTGTGTGTGTGTGTGTGTGTGTTGTTGTGTGTGTTGTGTGTGTGTGTGTGTGTGTGTGTGTGTGTGAGCAAGTGTGTGTTCATCAGAGAAGAACTGGATGTCTCTCTTTATGATGTTGAAGTGTATTATCATCTGATAGCTGGGTGCTTTTGTAGACAGGCATTTCTCCAGCCCCACCCATGGGAGCCACGAGCCCACACACTGGTGGTCTGTTGTCATCCACTGTGTGACCTCCACCAGGATGACTCAGTCCCAGCTGAGAGCATGCCAGCAGGGGGCATCCAGACTGGGATCCCACCTGGTGTCAGCCCCCCTCCTGGTCCAGCCACACTGTTAGCTCAACTGGTGCTCCTGGACAGCTGCTACAACGAGCAGAGCCCGCTCCAACACTCAGGACTTAGAGCGGACATAGACAACAAATAAGCAAGCAAACACGCTTAAAGGAGTGATTTCCAGCCATCCTAAAAACAATTGTTGAATACTTTCTTTACAATTCATGAAGTGTGTACAGTGCAAACAGATATCTCACAAGTGCATCTCAGCAACTTCCTGAAAAATGCTTTGTGAAGTTCCTCTTACGTGAAATAACTTCCCCCTACAGTAAAGTTTCCCGATGCACTGAGAGGAACTAATCCTTTTCCGTCTTTTCAGCCAGAGAGTAGAGGTAGAGTTATAATAAAGTCTTGGCCAGTATTCACTGCTCTATCATCACATTCCACCTTTACCTATCGTTTGGAATTG
>NC_036860.1:6355061-6399720 GCF_002910315.2 Salvelinus sp. IW2-2015
GGCTCCAGACGTCATATTGAAACAATCAACATTCCAAATAGTTTGAAGGCAATAATTATACCTACTGAAATTGACTTACTATTTACTATCATGTATTCAGTTGTAATTCATTTGTATGTTATAGCATTAATGAAAATAAGTTTAGTTCTAGGATTCGTTGCATTCTTGTGTTATACATCAACTGACCACCAGAGTCCCTTGAGCTCAATGTGACTGCTGCTCCACACTCTCACCTTGTCTGATCATCACTAAGCTATTATTCTACCACCTCAAGAAATGTGCCTTTTTACTGACACTAGGAAATGATATGAAACGAACCACACGGATGAATAAGTTGTGCAAATAGCTACGGGTCAATTATGCTCTTCAAAATTTATGACAGATGTCGCTAAATGGTTAATGTTATAGTTTAGCCACTTTTCTCACTCATTTCTCTTCTTCTATCACTCTCTCTCTCTCTCTCTGCACACAACCACCAACACACACACACCACACACCCACCACCCCACACACCACCCACACACCACCACACTATGTCTCCCTTTCTCCACAGGAATTTGTGATCAGATTTTTACTTTGGCCAGTCCCCATGGGGTGTGATTGCCATAGAGTCCATTGTGACAAGGCAAGGACACAAGCTGTGTATACACACACACACACACACAGCACCTCGGATGCAAGAAGGACCTAGAAAACTTGTAGCTGGCCCATACTAGGACCATACCAGTCTCTCTCTAAGTTATTCCATTCTGAATTTTATAGAGCATAAATGTGTTGACACACACACTTACCCACCATACATTTATTTTCACAGACCCCAAATCAGTGAACAGCAGAACCTGGCTATTAAAAACAGATAAAGCAACACCTCACAGCGCCTTCTCGCCTGTTTTACCTATAATATTTTGTGGTCATCTCGTATGGATTGTAACAGTGGAGGCTGTTGAGGAGGACGCTTGAACATAATGGCTGAGAACGACATGGAATGGCATCAAGCACAGGTGAAACCATGTGTTTAGATGTTTTATACCTTTCCACTGATGCTCACCTCAGGATTCATTGCCGTCCTCCCAATTCAAGGTGCCAACAACCTCCTGTGTATTGTACTGATATGTATTGTTATGGTATTATGTACTGATATTAGTCTTTATGTATTGTCTAATATGTATTGTACTGATTGTCTGGTACGGATATGCAATTCTGTACTGTCTACGTAATGAGATATTGTCTGTACTGTATTTGTACTCGTATATGATATGTATTGTACTGATAGTACTGTACTGACATTTAGTTTGTACTGATGTATTTGTACTGATGGTGTATTGATTACTATGAATTTTGTTGTTGTATGTTTTACTGTATGCTGAGATGTACTGGTGATGTATTGGTACTGTATGTAATTGTACTATATTGCATTGTACTGATATTGTAGTTTGTACTGATATGTCGTACTGGTATTATTCTGTATGTACTGGTTTGTATTGTATTATTATTGGTATGATATGTGTACTGTTGTACTGATATGTATCTGTACTGATATATATGGTTGTTCCGATTGTCTGATATGTATTGTGGAACTATATGTATTGTATGTATGGCTTACTGATATGTATTGGTAACTGATGTATTTCTGTACTGAGTTATATGTACTGTTGATTGACGTTAGTATGTACGGATATGTTCGAATATGTATTGTACTTGAATTGTACTGTTTGTACTTTATGTAATAATTGGTATGTATGTACATAATTGTCTATATTGTATTTATATATGTTGACTATTAGTGGTAAAGTAGCTTTTTGTACTGATATGTATTGGTATGTGTAACTGATAGCCTACGGTAGATGCTACTGAATGCAAATGTCATATACTAATGTAAATCATAAATGTAGGCTCGAATATTAATGTTCTGTATTATGTAAATCATAAATGTAGGCCTCGAATATTAATGTTCTTATTATGTAAAACATAAATGTAGGCCTCGAATATTAATGTTCTGATTATGTAAATCATAAATGTAGGCCTCGAATATTAATGTTCTGTATTATGTAAATCATAAATGTAGGCCTCAGGTGGACCAGGAATAGTAGCTGCTGCTATCGCAACCGCTAATGGGATCCTAATAAATACCAAAAATACCAATACACACACAGAAACATACACAAACACAACCGGGGATGCAGACAAGTCCTGAGGCACACCCACATGTCTCCAGTTTCATTGATCAATGTGAGTGCTAGATGTCATGAAGAGGATGGAAAGAAACAATGTGGGTGTGCGTCAGACTGGTCTGCATCCCGGTTGTGTTTGTGTATGTTTCTGATGTGTGTATTTCGTATTTTCTGGTATTTCTTATTAGGATCCCATTAGCTGTGCGATAGCAGCAGCTACTATCCTGGGTCACCTGAGGCCGTACATTTAGTATTACATAATACAGAACATTAATATATCGAGGAGGGGCTCTACATTATATTTACATATACAGAAACATTAAATTCGAGCCTACATTTGATGATTACATAATACAGAACTTTAATATTCGAGCCTACATTTGATGTTAGCATGGAATACAGAAACAAATTAATATTCGAGCCTACATTATGATATATACATTAGATATATGACATTTGCATTCAGTAGCATTCTACCGATAGGCTATCAGTTACACTATACCATATCAGTAAGCAAACATATCAAGTACAAGTACTACCAGTACGAAACATAATTCGGACAGTACATATCAGTACGAATACAGATCAGTACAGTACATAGCAGTACAAGACATATCATACAGTACATATCAGTACACATAGACATATCAGTTACAGCCCATATCAGTACAAACAATATCAGTTACACAACAATCAGTACAGCACATAATTCAGTACAATACATATCAGTACCAGTTACATATGCAGTACCAGTCATCATCAGTTACAAGTACCATATCCAGTACAATACATTTCAGTTACACATAATATCAGACAGCACATATCAGTTACAATACAGATCAGTACCACATACATATCAGTTACAGCAATATCAGCTACAATACATTCAGTACATACATAATACAGTTAATAGTACAATCGAGTGACGAGCACATTCGCAAGTACATACATACCACATAAATGTCAGTCAGTACATATCAGAATACGAATACAGATCAACCCATACATATCATACAGCAACATATCAGTATGTGCATCAGTACAAGCTATCTACAGAGACATATCAGTACGAGAATACATATCAGTACAATACAATCATACAGACCTATCAAGTAGCAATACATAGTCAGTACATGACCACAGGAGGTGGGTGGCACCTGAATTGGGAGGACGGGCATGATTAAGTGGTCGGAGTGAATCAGTGAAAGTATCAACAACATAAACCACATGTTCGTTCCATGTGCTGGATGCCATTCCAGTGTTGTTCCGTTCCAGCCATCTATTATGAGCCGTCCTCCCCTCAACAGCCTCCACTGGTATACATATTCAGTGACATACACACAAAATGAGTTTAGGTATAAACAAGGAAGAGCGTTGATGTGAGGTGTTGCTTTATCTGTTTTTAAAAGCCAGTTTTCTGTTCACTTGATTTGGGTCTGTGAAATAAATGTATGGTGGGTAAGGTGTGTGTTCAACACATTTTCCCTAAAAATCAAGATGTGATACCTTATGAGAGAGACTGGTATGCATAGTATTGGCCAGCTACAGTTTTTCTAGTCCTTCTTTGCATCACCTGGCCCATGTGGTGTGTGGTGGTGTGTGTGGTACACAGCTTGTGTGCCCTTGCTTGTACAATGGCACCCCTAGGGAAAATACACTCTCCAATTGGGACTGGCCAAAGTACAATCTGATCAAAATTCCGGTTGAGAAAGGAGACATAAGTGTGTGTGTGTGTGTGTGTGTTGTGTGTGTGTGTGTGTGTGGTGTGTGTTGTGTGTGTGTGTGTGGGTGTGTGTGTGTGTGTGTGTGTGTGTGAGTGGTGTGTTTGTGTGAGAAGAGAGAGAGAGAGTAGTAGAGAGAGAGAATGAGTGAGAAAAGTGCTAAACTATAAAAAATTACCAGTAAAGAATATGTCATAATTTTGAAGAGTAGCATATTGACCCATATAGCTATTGCACATTATTCATTCAGTGGTGTTCAGTCTTTCATACATTTCCTATGTTCAGTAAAAGGCACATTTTTGAGGTGGAGAATAAAAAGCTAGTGATGAATAGACAAGGTGATGATTGGACAGCGCAGGCAGTCACATTGAGCCTCAGGGACATCTGTGGTCAGTTGATGTATAACACGAAGAATGCAACGAATCCTAGATAGACTATTATTCATATGCTATACATACAAAATGAACAAATGAATACATTGATCAAGTAAATAGTAGTCAAATTTCAGTAGGTAGAATTATTGCCTTCAAAACATATTTGGAAGTGATGTGTTCATAGACGCGCTTGGAGCAACATTTAGGATATGATGTCGCGTGAACATTTAGGGTAGGATTCATGTGGTACAAGTTAGTATAGAATGTCTGTGGGTACATAGTATGATGCTGTGGGACACTTATTATGTGTCTTGGGACATTTAGGTATGATGACTGTTGGACATTTCGGTATGATGTTCCGGGACATTTCGGTGTGATGAGACTCGTATGAAAATGGTTAGGTTAAGCACAGTTGATCCCATAACTTTCAAATAACTTAAGGCCTGTCATGTAACATAGACTAGAGTGTAAGTCCCTATGGTTTAATAATATTCACTGGGCCAGTCATAGACCAGTATACTACACTGAACAAAATATAAACCGCAACAATAAAGTGTTAGCCCATGCTTCATGAGCTGCAATAAAGATACATATGTTTCAAAAAGCTTATTTGTCTAAAATTTTGGGCACAAATTTTTTACACTTCCTGTACAGAGCATTTCTCCTTTGCCAAGATAATCCATCCACCGACAGAGTGTGGCATATTCAAGAAGCTGATTAAACAGCACTGATCATTTGCACAGTGGCACTTGTCGCTGGGGACAATAAAAATACCACTCTAAAATGTGCAGTTTATCACACCAGACCATGACACAGAATGTCGCAAGTTTTGAGGGAGCGTGCAATTGGCAGGCTGATGCGAATGTCCACCAGAGCTGTTGCCAGAAAATGTAATGTTAATTTCTTACCATAAGCGCCACCAACGTCGTTTTAGAAGATTTGGTAGTACGTCGCAACCCGGCCTCACAACCACAGACATGTGGTTATGGCGTCGTTGTTGGCGAGCGTTTGCTGATATCAACGCTGTGAACAGAGTGCCCGCATGTGGCGGTCGGTTATGGTATGGGCAGGCATACGCTACGGACACGAACACAATTGCATTATCAATTTGAAGTGCACAGAGATACCGTGACGAGATCCTGAGGCCCACTGATCATCATTCATCACCACATCACCTCATTGTTTATAGCATGATAATCTGCATGGCCCCATTCGTAAGGATCTGTACACAACCTTCCAGGAAGCTGAAACAGTCCCAGTTCTTCACCAGGACCCTGCATACTCACCAGCATGTCACCCATTGAGCAAGTTTGGATGCTCTGGGATCGACGGTATGACAGCGTATATACCAGTTCCTGCCAATGTCCAGCAACTTCGCAAGCCATTGAAGAGGAGTGTACAACATTCCACAGCCACAATCAACAGCCTGATCAACTCTATTTGAAGGAGATGTGTTCAGCGCTGTAGCGGCAAGTGTGGCGCACACCAAGATACTGATTGGTTGTCTGATCCACGCCCCTACTTTTTTTTAAGGGACACTTCATGATCAAAAGTATGTGAATCTGCATGTTGAACACTCATTAGTCCAAAATCGAATGTCAGTTAATAGGAAGTTGGTCCCCCCTTTCTCGTATAACAGCCATCTACTCTCTTGGTAAAGGCTATAGTCCTACTATATGGCTGGACATCTGCGCGGGTTGACTTGATACGTTCCATACACACAAGAACAATTATAGTCGCAGTCGCGCAGCACGAACTGTTAGCGAGATAGTCTTCGATACGCTCCGGCTCCAAGGTTGGACGTTCCAATCTCCTCAAGGTGTATCGATAGGGTTGAGGTCAGGGCTCTGTGCAGGCCAGTCAAGTTCTTCTCACCATCTTGACAACCATCTGTATGGACACTCGCATTGTGCACAGGTGGCAATGTCATGCTGGAAGCAGAAGATGGCCTTCCAAACTTTCTGCCCATTAAAAGTTGGAAGCCCAAAATCATCTAGAACTGTCACATGCCATGTAGCGTTAAATATGCCTTCACTGAAGTTAAGGGCCTAGCCACGAAACCTGAAACCCAGCATCCCCAGAGCATATGATTCATTCGCCACCAACTTTACTTGGCACGTATGCATTCGGGAGAGTAACGCTTATCCTGGCATCAGCCAAACCCAGATAGCTCCGTCGACTGGCTAGATGGTGAGAGGGAACGCATATCCACAACATTGTGCGAGCATATTACACACCCAGCAATGCGTGGCTGCGCAATCAGAGATCTAGCCTTGTCTAACGGGCTGACTCGCCATGGAAACATTCAGGAAGCTCCAAGGACGATTGTAGCTGACAGTTCTGGAGACCAGCGAATTTACGCGAATACGAGCATTTACAGCACTATGGCAGTCCGTTCTATAGATTGTGTGGCCACCACTTTGCGGAGCCATGTGCTCCTAGAGGTCCAATCACAATAAAGCACTTAACAGTTGACGGCAGCTCTAGCAGGCAGAAAGTTGACGAGCGACCGTTTGGAAAGTGCATCCTATGAGGTGTCACGTTTAAAAATCACTGAGCTCTTCAGTAAGGCCATTCTGCTGTCAAATGTTGGTCATGGAGATTGCATGCGTGGGCTCGATTTATTATACACCATGCCAAATTTGAAGGGCGTGTCCACAGACTTTGTTATATACAGTGTATATTGTGAAAGGGTCTTCAATGATCACAAAACTTGATCACACATGGATAAACATTTGGAAAGTTGAATGTTCTCCATTTAATGGGTTTTATTGAAGGGTATTGCAATGTGAAAACAGGTAATTTTACATTTTTGAATATGCTAACGCGTTGTTAAAATAACGAATTGAGGAGATTATCATATGTTGTGTTTTGGTGAGAAACTAAGGACTCAATATATTTTCACAGAACTTTCTATTTTGATCAAAAGGTTGTGTGGTTGAAAGATTGTCTCGCAACAAAATAAATGCACATGAAGTTTTTGTTAAAGATAATACTGGCTCTGTACCAAACGTTTAACAGGTTGAGTTCTGTACTAAGCGTTCACCACAAACTGACAGAAGAAGTCAGTCACCTGTAAACAGATGTAATCAGATAGATGTTGCATCAGTTTGACCTACCCCCCCTGAAGTATACACATGTGTGAATGAGAGACATGAACACTTTCTAGTGTGTGTGGCTTGGTGTGTGTGTGTGTGGATTGTCGTGTGTGTGTGTGTGGGGTGTGTGTGTTGTGTGTGTGTTGTGGTGTGTGTCTGCTATTTTTTTTATGATGACTTTTAGTTTACTATCTCCTGGCGTACGGCCATAACTCCATTATTTCACTGCTGTTGACCAAACCAGTGTTTTGATGAGAGAAACAATTCCAGATCAACGTGACATGCATTGAAAAACCAAGATATTATTCTTTAATATAAGCAAGTATGGAAAGAAAAAACAACGCTAGACTATACTCCTCCTCACTCTTCCTCATCTTCTTAGAGAGTAATGCTTAATTCCATTCCAAAGGTATATAGAGTTTGATTATTGCTGGGGAGTGGCAGGCAGAGAGATTCACAAAATGCCAACTATTTGTTGAAAGCAAATCCACATGGCCTCGACGTCTCCAATCTCACCCAATCCCGGCACTGACACTGCGCTCCGCGTGTCCCATTAAACCCCACTTCGTTAATCCGCAAAGCCTTTGAGTTCGATGCCAGTGTGCCACCCATCATAGATAAATCCCCAGTCATCTTACCAAACCCGCCCCACCCTATCCTCTACTGCTCTGCCTTGTCTCATGCATTCACCACAAACGGCAGTCACTAACCCGAGGATCACACGTTTATCAGTCTCTTGTATTTTGTTGGTTAGCCTATCAGGGGCCCTATTGTAGCTCAAGGTCAGTCCTCTACATAAACTGGTTGTTGGTGTTCCTATGAGGCTACTCTCTCTTGTAAGCACAGTAGTATTCTCGACCACATAACTAGACAACCAGACATTATAAACGCAGATTGTCGTCAGCTTCTGGCTCAGGGAGTAAGAGGCTTTTGACCAAATGTATAGCTCTTGTAGGTCAGTGCCCTAGACAGGCCGAGCCGTGAGAAGACCGCATGCCAAGCCCACTGATATATATGGAGATCAACCAAAAGCAGTATACGAGGTGTAACGATGCGGGGAAAGGAACCCCTTATCTACGACGGTAAACGACTCGCCTAAACCTGGTTACTAACTTCTGACTAGTGTATTTGCGGAATATTGACAACAAAGCAAAACGATAGCGTTAAAAGTATCTACGGGAAACAGAGTAGCTTGCTGGACAAAAAAAAGGTTTTTTACTCTCCCACCTTTCCTTTTCCTACTCCTTCCCCTGGACCAAGAACTACGCGGAATTCTGAGGATCCACTGAGAAGTCACAGGGATCAAAGCACCGTTGCTAGTATTCACATCCACAAAGACATCCATGATCACTGTCTATTGATGTCCCTGTATGTGACCTTTATTAAAAACAAATTTACCATAAAATATGCCTAGCAGTGCCCGCTCTCGTAAAGCGCTGATCAGCACAGTTAACCTGATGCGCGCCGCCCGCCAGAGGCTACCAGATCCGGGAAGAGAGTGGAGCTGCGCGGTTAAGATTGGAAAAAGGGTGAAGGATGCTACGTGCCCTGTGGATAGGGAGACCACAAACCGCCGACTAATTAACAATAGCATGTGCGAGACGCGGTCCTCTGTAAGGCATGCTTTCAAATTATTGAGCATAGCCTTTTATTTGGGGGTTTTCAAGAAGCTCAGCACGTAAAGTCTGTGAAACAGTAATGCATTCTGTCAGTGTCTTGTCCTCGTTAGCCTATTGCTTTCAGATGAAGTAATGAGCACCGTATATGCAGCATATCGATAAAATATTGACATAAAAAGGATTCATTGTAAAATGATGAATCAGAAAGAAGTCAAACCTCTGCAATATTGCATCTAGTCTTGAAGGGCAGAACATCTGATTTGAATACCACATAATCATCAAAACATTGTAAAGGGTAACGATGGCTGTATGTTTTACACAGTTGCATTTCTATAGATTTTGCTTTGAATTCTGAGGCAAGTCAAGTGCATGTTCCTGCGGCTGAGGCGCCGGCTTTACAGGTCTGTACGGCTTCTGCATTGCAGTGGCTTTCTTCGCGCCAGCGTAGCAAGTTTCTGCATGCATGGTTCATTTCCGCCCACCTCCTAGCACTCTGTAACCGTCATGCCCAATTACCACTGTGACATAGTAATATCCCAAACTGTGTTGATAATTGATGGGCTCTGGAAAATGTGTTATTATCTGTAAAAGGCAAAAGGAATGATTAGAGCGTACTAACCATGCTGCCGGCGGCGGGACACCCCACTGCGAGTTACTGCGCAGGGTGTGCTCATCACCTGTCCGCGACAAAACTCCCCTTCAGTATGAACGCATGGACGCGGCAAAATTCCTAATAGAATTCCGTGCAGCAGGACGTATAGCGTAGTTAATAGTCGTTTGACGTCGTGTTACAGGGAGTATAACATGCAAGCATAGAAGATAGATTTGAGAGGATGTGGGGGAAACTTGGTGGTGCTTTCTACATCAATGTCCGAAAAATTACCTAGAAGATCGAAACTCATTGATCATGATGAAATTAAAGCTGCAGCGTCACTTCACCAAAGCAGTTAAAAAAAGAAGATGGGTGGTGGCAGGGGAGGGGAGGAAAGGGAAAGGAGGAGGGATGGTGGGTTAGGACCCCGACACCATGTATTTTGAGTACAGTAAAGGTCTAAAAACTTCTGAAAACATTGTTAACTTCACTTCTATCACTGCATTATAGTACATAACAAGCAGTCGTTTGTCTTGCTCTCTCATAGGTATATTAGTAGATTACTAGTAATACTTGCCCAGTGCCCTCTTGGTGCTGTGCGGTGTTGGCCTCTGTAAGGGATCACACGAGGCTACCCTGCACTTGCTGGACTACAGATAGAGTGAGAAGGTGGAAGTAGATCTGTGCCATTTGGTGGAATGTGTGGTGAGTTTATTATGTCCATGCTAGGACAGTTGGTGTTAAATACGTTTGAACAATTGGTATGTCATGGGTGCGACATGTATTCTTTGGTGTCTCCACATGGATTCCATTGCTGCGTAACAGGTGGGTTATAAATTTGTGGTGTTCTCGGGTTAACCACACAGTTTTTCTAATTGGGTTTAACACCAGTGACGAGATTTGGCATGTTGTTCTGTGTCTATTCGTTTCACATGTATGCTTCAGCATGAGGAGTGGTGCTAATACTGGCTATTCATCGGGTGTTAGCATATCACAACGACAGGTTTTGGAAGTGACTGGCTGTGATGGCTGTCTGTGGTATTTACCCCCTTCAGGTCTCGCCTGGCAGCCCTGTAGTATCTGGGTGCTTGGAGGCATATGAGGGAGTGCCCACGACTTTAGCTCCTTGCGGGTCAGGCCAGCAGCAGACACCAGGCCTGCGATACTCTATACGTCTGCTGTGCGATGCGGATGTGAGGCTACAGAACTGGTACACAGTGGAACTGAGCCAAGATAAAACGGAGACCCATTCCTCGGGACCAGATGTTCATTTCGGGGTATGGCTAACACACTGAGCATTGCTTTTTGCGCATTGCGGTTGCAATCCACATGAGTTCCAGTGTGTTAGGCACTTCTCAATCTCTAGCGCTCGTTCCTGTCCCTGTTCAAGGACCGTCCTTCTCCCCTCAGCAAGAATCCTGTGGTGGTTGGGCGTGTGATGGGTGCAGTGACTGCGTGAAAATTGTGGATGAGGATCTTGTTTTTAATGAAGGGGGGCACCTGGAGATAGTGAGAGGACAGCTTAAAGCGATCTCGGCGTTAGAGATGCGCCCGTATTGAGGATAGTCTTCCCACAACCGTGACACAGTGGAGCGGAGGCGATAAAAAAGACCAGTCAAAATCCAAAAGTTGAAGTGCGTGGGGCGTGAGTTGTTGTAGAATTCGTAGGTGAGCTGTGGTGCGGGGCGGTGGTGTACACTAGGTGAAGGGCGTGCGCGATAGCCCTCACAGTCGCATTACAGACGTGAACTTGTATGTCAAGAAAGCACCTGTTGGCGTCGTTGTGGGGGGGGAATTGTGAGCATGGGAGGAGAGGTGCACCAGTTGGTGAAAGCGTTGGTGGTGGCGATTTCTGTAACAACATTTAGGTATGATGTCTGTGGGACATTTAGGTATGATGTCTGTGGGACATTTAGGTATGATGTCTGTGGGACATTTAGTTATGATGTCTGTGGGACATTTAGTTATGATGTCTGTGGGACATTTAGGTATGATGACTGTGGGACATTTCGGGTATGATGTCCGGGACATTTCGGTGTGATGAGACTCTATGAAATGGTTTGTTAAGCAGTTGATCCATTACTTTCAATAACTATTAAGGCCTGTCATGTAACATAGACTAGAGTGTAAAGTCCCTATGGTTTAATTAATATCCACTGGGCCAGTCATAGACCAGTATACTACACTGAACAAAAATATAAACGCAACATATAAAGTGTTGGTCCCATGCTTCATGAGCTGCAATAAAAGATACATATGTTCAAAAAGCTTATTTGTCTAAAATTTTGGGCACAAATTTGTTTACATCCCTGTTACAGAGCATTTCTCCTTTGCCAAGATAATCCATCCACCTGACAGGTGTGGCATATCAAGAAGCTGATTAAACAGCATGATCATTGCACAGGTGCACCTTGTGCTGGGGACAATAAAATACCACTCTAAAATGTGCAGTTTTATCACACAACACAATGACACAGATGTCTCAAGTTTTGAGGGAGCGTGCAATTGGCATGCTGAATGCAGGAATGTCCACCAGAGCTGTTGCCAGAAAATGTAATGTTAATTTCTCTACCATAAGCCGCCACCAACGTCGTTTTAGAGAATTTGGTAGTACGTCCAACCGGCCTCACAACCACAGACAATGTGTATGGCGTCGTTTGGGCGAGCGGTTTGCTGATATCAACGCTGTGAACAGAGTGCCCCATGGTGGCGGTGGGGTTATGGTATGGGCAGGCATACGCTACGGACAACGAACACAATTGCATTTTATCAATTTGAATGCACAGAGATACCGTGACGAGATCCTGAGGCCCACTGTCATACCATTCATCTACCACCATCACCTCATGTTTTAGCATGATAATGCATGGCCCCATGTCGTAAGGATCTGTACACAATTCCAGGAAGCTGAAAATGTCCCAGTTCTTCCATGACCTGCATACTCACCAGACATGTCACCCATTGAGCAAGTTTGGGATGCTCTGGATCGACGTGTATGACAGCGTGTTCCAGTTCCTGCCAATGTCCAGCAACTTCGCACAGCCATTGAAGAGGAGTGGTACAACATTCCACAGGCCACAATCAACAGCCTGATCAACTCTATGTGAAGGAGATGTGTCGCGCTGTATGAGGCAAATGGTGGGCACACCAGATACTGATTGGTTGTCTGATCCACGCCCCTACCTTTTTTTTAAGGGACACTTCATGATCAAAAGTATGTGGACATCTGCATGTTGAACATCTCATTCCAAAATCATGGTCATTAATATGGAGTTGGTCCCCCCTTTGCTGCTATAACAGCCATCTACTCTTTTGGTAAGGCTTTCCACTAGATGCTGGAACATTGCTGCGGGGACTTGCTTCCATTCAGCCACAAGAACATTTGTGAGGTCGGGCACAGATGTTGCGAGATTAGGCCTGGCTCACAGTTGGCGTTCCAATTCATCCCAAAGGTGTTCGATAGGGTTGAGGTCAGGGCTCTGTGCAGGCCAGTCAAGTTCTTCTACACCGATCTTGACAAACCATTTCTGTATGGACCTCGCATTGTGCACAGGGGCATTGTCATGCTGAAACAGGAAAGAGCCTTTCCCAAACTTTTGCCATAAAGTTGGAAGCACAAAATCATCTAGAATGTCATTGCATGCTGTAGCGTTAAGATTTCCCTTCACTGGAAGTAAGGGGCCTAGCCCGAACCATGAAACACAGCCCCAGAGCATTATTCCTTCTCCACCAAACTTTACAGTTGGCACTATGCATTCGGGCAGGTAACGTTTTCCTGGCATCAGCCAAACCCAGATTAGTCCGTCGACTGCTAGATGGTGAAGGGAACGCATTTCCACAATTGTGGCGAGCTTTACACACCCCAGCCAATGCTTGGCATTGCGCATGGTGATCTTAGGCTTGTATACGGCTGCTCGGCCATGGAAACCCATTTCATGAAGCTCCAGACTATTGTGCTGACGTTTGGAGGACAGACGATTTTTACGCGATACGCGCTTCAGCACTTGGCGGTCCCGTTCTATGAGATTGTGTGGCCTACCACTTTGCGGCTGAGCCATTGTTGCTCCTAGAGGTTTCCAATTCACAATAACAGCACTTACAGTTGACCGGGGCAGCTCTAGCAGGGCAGAAATTTTACGAGCTGACTTGTTGGAAAGGTGGCATCCTATGACGGTGTCACGTTAAAAATCACTGAGCTCTTCAGTAAGGCCATTCTGCTGTCAATGTTTGTCTATGGAGATTGCATGGCTGTGTGCTCGATTTTATACACCTGCAAATTTGAAGGCGTGTCCACATACTTTTGTATATACAGTGTATATTGTGAAAGATGTCTTCAATGATCACAACTTTGATCACACATGGGATAAACATTTTGGAAATTTGATGTTCAGTCACATTTAATGGGTAGTGCAAGTGTATTGCCTAATGTGAAAACAGTGTAATTTTTACATTTTTGATATTGCTAACGGGTTGTTAAAATAACTAAATTGAGAAGATATCATTATGTTGTGTTTTGGTGATTAAACTAATGTACTCAATATATTTCACAGTAAACTTCTATTTTGGATCAAAGGTTGTGTGGTGAAAGATGTCTCCAAACAAAATTAATGCACAATGAAAGTTTTTGTTAACGTAATACTGGCTCTGTTACAAACGTTAACAGTTTGGAGTTCTGTACTAAGAGTTCACCACAAACTGTAAGAAGAGACAGGTCAAGGGCACCCTGGAAACAGATGGTAATCAAGATGGATGTTGCATTCAGTTTGACCCCTGACCCCAACCTGAATGTATACACATGTGTGTGAATGAGAGAGATGAACACTTTCTAGTGTGTGTGTGTGTGTGTGTGTGTGTGTGTGTGTGTGTGTGTGTGTGTGTGTGTGTGTGTGTGTGTGTGTGTGTGTGTGTGTGTGTCTGCTATTTTTTTTATTGATGACTTTTAGGTTTGATCTAATCTGCCTTGGCCGTACGGCCCATAACTCCATTTTTATCACTGCTGTTGACCAACCAGTGTTTTGATGAGAGAAACAATCCAATCAACGTGACATGCATTTTAAAACCAAGATGATTATTCTTTAATATAAGCAATTAGTGGAAAGAAAAACAACTCTAGACTATAACTCCTCCTCCTCTTCCTCATCTTCTTAGAGAGTATATGCTTCATATATTCCATTTCCAAAGGTATATAGTATGTTTTGATATTGCTGGGGGAGGTGGAGGCAGAGAGATTACAAAATGCCAATCTGATTTGATTGAAAATGCAAATCCCACACTGGCCTCGACGTCCAATCTCACCCCATCCCGGCACTGACACTGCCGCTGCCCGCTGTCCCATAAACCCACTTCTTAATCCCAAAGCCTTTTTAGTTCATGGCCAGTGTGCCACCCATGTCATAGATAAATCCCCCAGTCAATCTTACCAACCCGCCCCCACCCTATCCTCTCTGCCTCTGCCTGTCTCAGCATCAGCCACAAACTGGCAGTCACTAACCCGGGTCACACATTATCAGTCTCTTGTAATTTTGTTGGTACCTATTCAGGGCCCTATTGTAGGTCAAGGTCAGTCCTCYACATAACTGGTTGTGGTGTWGCCTACTGTAGGCTACTCTCTCTTGTACAGCACAGTATTATTCTCGACCACATAACTAGGGAGCAACGGCAGACATTATAAACGTCAGAATYGTYGTCAGACTTYTGGTCTCAGGGGAGTAAGAGGCTTTTGACCAAATTGATGATGCTCTCTGATAGGCTCAGTGCGCCTATGACCAGTGCGAGGCCGTGAGAAGTACCGCATGCCAAGCCCACTGATATCATATGGGAGATGCCAAACCAAAGCAGTATACGAGTGTAACGATGCGGGAAAGGAACAACCTTAATTCTACGACGGTAAAACGAATCGCATAAATCCTGGGTTACTAAGCTTCTGACTAGGTGTATTTGCGGAACTATTGACAACAAAGTCAAACGTATAGCGTTAAAAGTATCTACTGGGAAACAGAAGTAGCTTGCTGGACAAAAAAAGTTTTTTTTCTCTCCCACCCTTTCCTTCCTACCTTCCTTCCCCTGGACCAAAAACTACGCGGAATTCTGGAGGATCCACTGAAGTCACAGTGTCAAAGCACGCGTTGCTAGTATTTCACATCCACAAAGCGATCACAATGATCACTTTTAATTGTGTCCCCTATATGTGACCTTTATTAAAAACAATTTACATAAAATATAGCCTAGCAGTGCGCGCTCTCGGTGAAGCGCAGCATCAGCACCAGTAACTGATGCGCGTCCCCGCCCCGGCAGAGGCTACCCGAGATCCCGGGAAGAGGAGTTGRARCKGCGCKAGTTAAAGTTGGGAAAAGGGGGGTGAAAGGATGCTACCGTGCCCTGTGGATAGGAGAACACAAYCKACGATCTAATTAACATAGCATGTGCGGAGACGCGTGTCCTCTGTAAAGGATGTTTTGCAAAATATTGAGCATAAGCCTTTTATTTTGGGGTTTTCAAGAATGCTCATCACGTAAGTCTTGTGAAACAGTAATGGTCATTTCTGTCAGTGTCTTGTCCTTCGTTAGCCTATTGCTTTCAGATGAATTAAATAGCCTAAGCCTGTATATGCAGCATATYGATAACAATATTGACATAAAAAGGGATTCATTGTAAAAAATGTGAATCAAGAAAGAAGTGTCAAAAACCTCTGGGCAATAGGTGCATCTAGTCTTTGAAGGGCAGAACATCTGATTTGAAATGACCAATAATCATCAAAACATTGTATAAGGGTAAACGATGGCTGTTATGTTTTACACAGTTGCATATTCTATATATTTTTGCTTTGAATTCTGAGGAAAGTCAAGTGGCATGTTTCCTGCGGGCTGAGGGCGCGCGGCGGTTACAGTCTCGTACTGGGCTTTCTGCATTGCAGTGCTTTCTCGCGCCAGCGTGCAAGTTTCTGCATCGCATGGTTCATTTCCCGCCCACCTCTCTAGCACTCTGTAATGGTCATGACAAATAACCACTGTGTCGTAGAGAATATCCCAAACTGTATGATAATGATGGCACTGAAATGTGGTTTATTATCTGTAAAAGCTACAGGGTGCTGTGGGATGATGGAATAATTTGAGCCGTGTCCTAACCTGCCTGCTGCGTGCGGGACCACCCCACTGCAGTACTTTCGCAGAGTGTGTGCTCATCACCTGTACGCGAGCAAAACGTTCCCTTCATCTAGGAACACGCATGACGCGGCAAAAATTCCTAACAGGAATTCCGTGATCAATGACGTATATCGTATTTTAATAGTCGCTTTTGACGTGGTTGTACAGCAGGGTATAACATGCAAGGTCATAGAGAGATAGATTTGAGATGGATGTGGGGGAAAACTTGGTGGTGTCTTTTTCCATACATCAATGTCGAAACAATTACCTCAGAAGATCTGAACTGCATTGATCATGAATGAATTAAAGGCTGCAGCGTGATTCACCAAGCAGTTAAAAAAAAGAGATGGGGTGGGGTGGAGGGGGAGGGGGAGGGAAAGGGAAAGGGAGAGAGGGGGGATGGTGGGTTAGGACCACCTGACACCATGATATTTGGATGTACCATGTAAAGGTCTAAACTTCTGAAAAACATTGTTACTTCACTTCATATCACTGCATATAGTACAGTAAACAGAGCAGGTCGTTTGTCTTTCTCTCTCTAGGCTATATTAGGGATTACTAGTGAATACTTGCCCCAGTGCCCTCTTGGTGCTGTGGCGGTGTTAGCCTACTGTAAGAGGATCACACAGGCAGGCTACCCTGCACTGCTGGACTATCAGATAGAGTGATTAAGGTGGGAATTAAATATCTGTGGCATTTGGGTGTAATATTGTGGTGAGTTGTACTGTATGTCCATGTAGGGTACATTTGGTTGTATAAATACGTTGTGAACACTTGTTATGGTCATGTGGTGCGACATGTATTCTTTGTTGTGGTCTCACATGGATTCCATTTTGGGTAACTAGGTGGTGTTATAGAATTTGTGTGTGTGTTGGGGTAACCACACAGTTTTTCTAGATGTGTTTACACCAGTAGAGTATTTGGCATTTTGTTCTGTGGTCTATTGCGTTTCTACTGTATGCCTTCAGCATTCAGGGAAGTTGGTTGTAAGTACTGGCTATTATGGGTGTAGTATCACACTACAGTGTTTGGAAGCTGACTGGTTTACTGTGATGGTGTTGTGGTGATTTACCCCCTGTAGTTTGGCCTGGCAGCCTGTGTATCTGGGTGCTGGCAGGCATATGAGGCAGTGCCCACGACTTAGGCTGCGAGTCAGGCAGGCAGGCAGGCAGCCAGGCATATACTCTACATCTGCTGTGGATGGGATGTGAGGTACACAGTGGAACTGAGCCAGATTAAAACGGAGACTCCATTCCTGGGACATGGTCATCTGGGGTGGGGCTAACACACAGCATTGCTTTGCAGCATTGCTTTGCAATACCACATGATTTCCATGTGTTTGATTCCATTCCATTTGCTCCGTTCCTGACATTATTATGAGCCGTCCTCCCCTCAGCAGAATCCTGTGGTGTGTGTGCATGTATGTGTTTATTACTGTGAAAATGTGTATGTATCTGTTTGTATGTGTGTGCACTGATGTGTGTTGTTCCGTCTTGGTGTGCTGCCCATGAATCTCCAGTCCTCACAGAGACTAGGTGTGTGTGTGTGTGTGTGTGTGTGTGTGTGTGTGTGTGTGTGTGTGTGTGTGTGTGTGTGTGTGTGTGTGTGTGTGTGTGTGTGTGTGTGTGTGTGTGTGTGTGTGTGTGTGTGTGTGTGTGTGTGTGTGTGAGGGGAATTGATATGGAGGATAGAGGTGCACCAGTGTGGAAACGTTGTTCGGTTCTATTCTTAGACAGATGCAGGATGCTGTGGGATGATGGTCCTGTATATGAGATGTTTTGGGGCTTTGATGTCTTTCATATTTCGATTTAAAAAAAACTTTTCCTCTTTCCTCCGTGTCGCCAGGCAGACTCTCCCCACTGTGAGGCCTGACTTTGGCTATGAATAATTCAAAATCTGCACTCTAACACGCACCAACCTGCCTTCCACTCTGTGTGCCACACAACCCCAATACAAAACATTCTGGCATTTAACATTAGAATTCTTGGCTCCTAACCATACATGAAAAAGCAGAGATATTCATCACACTGTACATCATTTATCATGGGCCACTGCATGATGTGTCCGGAGGAGGCTGTTTCAATATGCACAGCAATTGTGATGTGTCAGCCCAGACAGCCCCAGCCCCTTGCAGCCTCTCCATCCCACAGTAACACTAGACTGATGCGTCAGCATCTCTGATATGCCGGCAGCAGCTCTTCACACTTATGGCCAACTGAGAGATGTACAGACTCAGTGAGCATAGCCTTGCTATTGAGAAAGGCCGCTGTAGGCAGACCTGGCTCTCAAGAAAAGACAGGCTATGCACATTGGCCACAAAATGAAGTGGAAACTGAGATGCACTTCCTATCCTCCTGCCAAATGTATGACCATATTAGTGACACGTACTCAGATTACACAGACCCTCAAAGAATTCGAAAAAACAAACGCAATTTTGATAAACTCCTATATCTATTGGGTGAAATACCACAGTGTGCCATCACAGCAGCAAGATGTGTGACCTGTTGCCACAAGAAAAGGGCAACCAGTGAAGAACAAACACCATTGTTGTCACGCCCTGACCTTAGAGATCCTTATTTTTCTCTATGTTTGGTTAGGTCAGGGTGTGACTCGGGTGGGAAAGTGTATGTTTTCTATTTCTTTGTTTTTGGCAGCTGTCTATGGTTGTCTCTGATTGGGGATCACATATAAGTTGTCATTTTCCTTTTGGGTTTTGTGGGATCTTGTTTTCGGTTTAGTGTTTCTGCCTGACAGAACTGTGCGCTTTCGTTTTCACGTTTGTTATTTTTTTAAATAAAAGAATCATGAACACTTTCCACGCTGCACCTTGGTCCGGTCATTCTACAAACGAGAGCCGTAACAGAAGATCCCAACAAAAACGGACCACGCTGCGTGGCCAGGATGAGTGGACATGAGAGGAAATCCTGGATGGAGAAGAACCCTGGACGCGGGCTGGGGAGTATCGCTGTCCAAGGGAGCAGATGGAGGCAGCGAGAGAGGAACGGCGACTATACGAAGAGTTAGCTCAACGACGAATGCACGAGAGGCAGCCCCCAATTTTTTGGGAGGGGGCACACGGGGAGATTGGCGGAGTCAGGGTTTAGACCTGAGCCAACTCCCCGTGCTTACCGTGGGGAGCGAGTGACCGGTCAGGCACCGTGTTATGCGGTGATGCGCACTGTGTCTCCAGTGCGCATTCACAGCCCGGTGCGCTCTGTGCTAGCTCCCCACATTTGCCGTGCTAGAGTGGGCATTCAGCCAGGACAGATTGTGCCGGCTCAGCGCTCCTGGTCTCCGGTGCGTCTCTTCGGCCCAGGATATCCTGCGCCAGCTCTATGCACGGTATCCCCAGTTCGCCAGCACAACCCTGTGCGGCCTGTGCCAGCTCCCCGCACTTGCCGTGCTACAGGGGATATTCAGCCAGGACACGTTGTGCCAGCTGTACGCTCCAGACCTCCAGTGCGCCTTCACGGCCCAGTGTATCCTGCGCCGGATCTACGCACTATGCCTCCAGTGCGCCTTCTTAGCCCAGTGCGTCCTGTGCCAGCTCTCCACACTCACCGAGCTAAAGTGGGTATCCAGCCAGGACACGTTGTGGCAGCTCCACGTACCAGGCTTCCAGTACGTCTCCTCAGTCCGGTGAGACCTGTTCCGGCTCCATGCACGAGGCCTCCAGTGACGATCCATGGCCCGAAGCCTCCAGGGACGATCCATGGCACAAAGCCTCCAGCGACGATCCATGGCACGAAGCCTCCAGCGACGATCCATGGCCCGGAGCCTGCAGCGACGGTCCATGGCCCGGAGCCAGGAGCGACGGTCCCCGGTCCGGAGCCTGCAGCCACGGTCCCCGGTCCAGAGCCTGCAGCGACGGTCCCCGGTCCGGAGCCTCCAGCGACGGTTCCCAGTCCAGAGCCTCCAGCGAGGGTCTGCAGTCCGGAGCTTACAGGGGGGGTTCCTAGCCTGGAGTCCCCGACGACGATCTACGGTCCAGAGGTCCCGGCGACGATCTCTGCACCAGAGGCGCCACCGAAGTGGGGGGAGCCTCAAGCAGAGCGGGGTCTGCGTCCCGCTCCGGGGCCTCCACCGAGAGTAGATGCCCACCCGGACACTCCCCTATAGGTTCAGGTTTGCGGCTGGAGTCCGCACCTTTGGGGGGGTTACTGTCACGCCCTGACCTTAGAGATCCTTATTTTTCTCTATGTTTGGTTAGGTCAGGGTGTGACTCGGGTGGGAAAGTCTATGTTTTCTATTTCTTTGTTTTTGGTCGAGTGTGGTTCCCAATCAGAGGCAGCTGTCTATCGTTGTCTCTGATTGGGGATCACATATAAGTTGTCATTTTCCTTTTGGGTTTTGTGGGATCTTGTTTTCTGTTTAGTGTTTCTGCCTGACAGAACTGTGCGCTTTCGTTTTCACGTTTGTTATTTTGTTTGAGTGTTTTTTGAAATAAAAGAATCATGAACCACTTTCCATGCCTGGCACCTTGGTCGCGGTCATTCTAGCAACGAGAGCCGTAACAATTGTAAAACAACCCATTTTTAAGTTGATTTATTTTCCCTTTTGTACTTGAAACTATTTGCACATATTATGACATTTGAAATGTCTTTATTCTTTTGGAACTTCTGTGAGTGTAACTGTTTCCTGTTAATTTGTATGGTTATTTCACTTTTGTTATTATCTACTTCACTGCTTTGTGTCAATTTTAACATATGTTTCCTCATGCCAATAAAGCCTTTAAATACAATTTATGACGAGCGAGAGAGCGAGGAGAGAAGAGAGAGAGGGGAGAGGGGGTGAGAGAAGTAGCATGATTGAGAGAGGGGGTGCTGAGAGAAAGAGATGGAATGAGAGAGAAAAAAGTGAGAGGGAGAGAGAAGAAGGAGAGAGAGAGCGGGAGGGTGGAATGTTCTGGATAAGCTTGGGTACATCTTTTAGTACTGCGACCAGCGACACCCACTCGAGAGGTATTTGAGATAAGAGATCAAATGAGAGGGAGAGAGAGAGAAGGTGTTAGGTAAGGCGCTCCCTCATGCTTTTGGCTCAGGAGAGAGAGAGAGAGAGGAGAGAGAGAAGAGAGAGAGAGAGAGAGAGAGAGAGAGAGAGAGAGAGAGAGAGAGAGAGAGAGAGAGAAGAGAGAAGAGGAAGAGAGAGAGAGAGAGAGAGAGAGAGAGAGAGAGAGAGACGAGAGAGGAGAGAGAGAGAGAGAGAGGAGAGAGAGAGAGCGTGCTGAGTGAGATGGTAGGATAGGTGATGTGAGGAGAGAGAAGAGGGTGGAGGGAAGTTGGAGTCGGATGGAGGGGGTAGACGAAGAGAGAAGAGCATCCTTTCAGGGGGGTGGGCGTTGAGTGGCAAGGCCTGGGTTAACCTCCAGCAGTCCTATTGGCTCTCTGCTTTAATACCTGTAGTTCTTCTCCACCCATTACAACGCCTCTACAGCTGCTCACCACGGAAATTAACACAAATCTATGTTCCTTAAACTGGAAGTAAACTTTAACTTCTATGAGTGTAGGGTTAGTTATAGGCTTTGTTGTTGGAGTTAGTGAAGAATCATGACTTGACTAACAAACTATAGGCAGCAATTGTACGTCATGACGTACTTCATTAACAGTGAGTTCTCATTCTGTAATGTCTGCAGGAGAGGATCGGGACATGGCAGAAAGTCACCCAGTCCAGACTCAGATACCCAGACAGAGACAGTATACTATAACACTCAAGGTCAAAGGCAGCACATGTCTCTGGCTCAGCTGATTTCTAACGCACCTGAATGGACTTGTCGTTGGATGACAGCGTTCACGGTCCCGTGACAGATTGAGCTGTTTTGACGGTGGGAATGAAATGGAAGGTGTTTAGGCTCAGAGTGAGTGGCATGTGTCTACTGACTGTTGTGACATGGACCTCTCTGCCTGACCAGTTCAATCATACTGTGGGGTAGTATGGAGGGTCCAGAGATAAGGTTTAAATTCTTCAGCTGAGGTTATCCCCTGATAGTTGTTCCTGTTTGAGCTCTTCCGCTCCGACGCTCCTGTCTCCATTTATTTTCTCCCTCTTCAAGAGGTGTTCTAAAGATGAGTCTACACCCCTCCCTCCCTCCCTCCCTCCCTCCCTCCTCCCTCCCTCCCTCCATCTTCCTTCCTTCCTTCCCTCCCTCCCTCTGCAGCCTGAATACTAATTCTGCGAACGTCTCCTTTTTTTCGACTCTCTTTGTCGCTCCCTGTCTCCCTCCCTCATCGGTTTGACCTCAGAGAAGGCTGTATTAATAGAAGCTACAATGGTGAAACTAGTTTTAAACAACAAACGTGTCACAGAGAGGATTACTCCCAAGACATAGGGGTGGGGGGCATTGTTTTAGCCTCCCCAGGTTTTATACTGTGAGTTGGGGCTCTCTTTCTTTCCCCCCTTGTCTTTTTCTCTCTCTCCATCTTCTCAGCCTGTTTGTGCCATCTATCCCTCTATCTATTCCTTTTCTACCTATCGACATGACTCTGAGCTGGGCGGAGGAGTAACAGACATGTTATGACATTGCAGAAGATATGGCAGTATTTTCTAGTGACCGTGGCGAGGACATAGTGGGTTTATCTGTGCAATGACAAGATTAGGCAGAATTATAGTGATTCCTATTGCTGAGGGTATTTATCGAGTAGGGGGGAGGCGGATGAGACATACGGTTGATGAGACGATGAGGGAACGCCTCTGATTTATTTTGCTGCTATCTGTCCACTAGGCACCCATAGAATAACACCAGCTATCTCCCTGAGAGACAGTCAGTATCATTAACTGCATACTATTTCATGCAAAACAGATCAACACACAACACACACACACACACACACACACACACACACACACACACAACACCACACACACACACACACACACACACACACACACACACAATCAGAACACACACTCGCACCGTTCATTTCCAAATGTGTTTGCAAAGCTGAAAGCCCTCTGCATATTCCATTTATTTCTTTAGCTCAATAAAAGGGGACGGGTGGAGTTCTCTTCTTGATAACGATCATTCATCTCACAGGCACAGTGGAAAAATACTTACTGGCTTCTGGTTTCATGCCTGACTCAATCCACCATCCATTACTGCTGAAATAAAGACATTAGTTAGGTCTCTGCATCTTTATCTGGGAGGATTGATGGTTAGATTCATCAGTACAGCTCCACCTGTTCTTAAGGAGCCATTTTATACTGTAGCATTACAGATGACTGCACCATGCACTGTGCAGATGGGAGGTCATATTGTGGAAGGGTTATTACCGCACACCACAGAGAGGCCAAATTATTCTGTGCTTTTATTTTCCTGCCTCTGAATGTAAATCAGACTTTTTGAATGTCCATAGCTTGTGCCCAGCTACAGGACAGATTATGCAATGCCTAATTAGTTGCATTCCAACGTCTGTCCATTATCTGTGTGAGGAGAGGCACCACTAGACGTGTTGGGTTCTGTTCAGTTGAAATCCTGATGTTATCATGTGATTTGAACGGTTTTGGAGAATGATGTATTGTGTAGTTTGAGTATTACTGTAATCTCTGTGTTTAACCACCTCTTCTCGCTCATCCTTTGTCCTAGATGAATGTGTTGATCCCCTGGTATCTTCGCTCTATGCAACTCCTTCTTGGCCTCTTCCAGATATAACTTTTTGTACTCGGCCAACTTTGCCAAATTGTATGGTTAGTTTTCTACTTCATTGATTCATTTGTTGTTTATGTCTCTATGTAGACTAGTTGGTGTTGTGTTGTGATTGGATGATTTATGTTGTGTATATTGCCTATTATCTACAGTGTGTGTGTGTGTGTGTGTGTGTGTGTGTGTGTGTGTGTGTGTGTGTGTGGTGTGGTGTGTGTGTGTGTGTGTGTGTGTGTGGTGTGTGTGTGTGTGTGTGTGTGTGTGTGTGTGTGGCCAGTGTGTGAATATTTCCTATATCTATATGTGTGTTTTGTGTGTAATGAAGTCAGAGTGTGAGTTCTGGTTGATGACGTGCCGGTTGGGCGTTCCTCCTCCAGGAAGCAGTGGCTGGTCCCCGTCCCCCCGGGACAGACAGCCCTGGCTGCAGATTGATCTGAAGAGGAAGTACCGCATCCAGGCCATCGCCACCCAGGGCACCTTCAATTCCTATGACTGGGTCACCAAGTACACCCTTCTCTATGGTGACCGCCCCGACTCCTGGACGCCTTACGTTATGAAAGGAGGGAACTCGGTAGGGAGGGGAGAGAGGGAGGGGGGGTTTAAAGGGATAATTTACTCAAATGATTTATTATTTGCTCTCAGCTTGAAAGTTGTCTACAGGCTAGGAGTGACTGGTAGGAAGATGATTAAATGATGACATTTGAGTGAACTATCCATTTAGGTTGGGGTTCGTCAGGTCAAAAAAAACAGTCATTCAAATGTAATCCTTGGCAGTCTGTTCACACTGGGCACAGACTTCAAATCAATGTCTATTCCACGTTGTTTCAACGTAATGTCATTGAAATTCATTGAAATAACGTGGAAACAACGTTGATTCAACGAGTGTGTTCCCGGTGGGTTGATTTCATGTTCATTTTAGAAATGTTCACCACAGAGTAACAGTTAGAGACAACATTACCACATTATCCCTCAGTGAGAGAGTCTGACAACGCTAATCTGTTTTCATCTGTTTATTAGTGAATGAATAACTCTTCTTCTCTCTATCTCTATTTCTCTCTCTCTTTCTCTCTCTCTCTCTATATATATTCCTCTCTTTCTCTCTCTCTCCCTCTCCCTCTCCCTCTGCTGTGCACAGACGATGCCTGGGAACTGGAACTACCACCAGGTGAAGAGGAATGTTTTCCACTATGCCTTCACAGCCAAACACATCCGCCTCCTGCCCCTGGGGTGGAACACAGAGAATGGAGGCAAGATTGGCGTCAGGCTGGAGGTGTTTGGCTGTGCTTACGGTGAGGACATCYTTCAGAATCAGTGTAACTATCATTTGCTGTMGGAGTCTTCTTCGAAATCTCAAGATAGCACACTCAACAGYCGTGCAACTAACACAGTTRACAGTCAGTAACWAACCTCAACAGTCAATTGAGTCAACCSTCACAACTCAATGACACCAACGTCAAACAGTATCTATCAAACATCTATCTACACCATATCACAGGAACACTTTTGAGCCTCTCAACCATTYGARTCTTCATAGGATCACAAATGTGCCATTCAACCTCTAACATCTAACCACTTTCCCCTTCTCTCTCGGCCAGACTCCTACGTGATGCAGATGAACGGGGACGACTCGGTGGCCTAYATGTTCCCAGGGAAGAGGTTCCGGACCCTGCAGGACCATTTTGCCGTGAACTTTAAGACCCTGGAGCAGGACGGGCTGCTGCTACACAGTGAGGGAGTCCAGGGAGACATCTTGACCCTGGAGCTGAGGAAAGGACGCCTCGTCCTCACCATCGGCCTAGGTAGGATCAGCTGGAATGCGTGGGGGACGGCTGGGCAGAGACTCTAAACTGGTCAGAGTGCTGTATGCCATGATGGAGGACAGATAAGAAGCACTCTGACCTGTTGGTCTGTGAAGGATCAAATCGAATAAATGGAAGTCAAAGGAAATTTAATCTGTTTATTGTCATAAACACAAGATACAGGATACAATGAAATGGTTAATGGAACATAAATATTAGTGTTGTGGGGTGATTATACAATCTGATAGGCTGGGATATGGCTTAGGGGTTCAGTTTCCTAGATGAGATTTAATTCTCTGTACTGGATGAAAAACAGGTCGTGAATATCGCTGTCAATCCTCCATTACTGCTGAAGCAGACATTAGGCTTCTGTATCTGTGAGGAGAACAGGTTGGTATACCCATTACTTCAGCTCCACCTTCTCTAAAGGAAACATTTATAGAAAAATGTATACACGCGTAACTGTAAGGCGCTTTGGATGAAAGCATCTGGTAAACGGCATACAGTATAGCTATAGCTTGAACTATAGCGAACTATAGCGAACTGTAGCGAACTATAGCGAACTTGATTATTGAGTGAGTTTTACCCAGGAGTACTCCCATCATCCTATCAAATTCTTACGTCATTCATTTCCGTTCTCCTATCAAAGGAAGCAGTATGGTCAACCAGGTGGACGGTCGGACCACAATGACCGTTGGCAACATACTAGATGACCAGCACTGGCATTACGTCACCATCAAGCGCTACGGTCGACAGGTCAACTTCACAGTGGACGCCCACACTGAGACGGCCATTAGCAAAGGAGATTTCACCTAYATAGACCTGGACACTCAGGTTGGTCGTAGAACTAGACATGTYTGGACATGTTWTTTGTTGYTGAACATTAGAAGSTAGTGGGCCTGGAGAGTTTGGAGTCAGGCTTGTGACAGTGGTCCATAAGGACAGGAATGAAGTGGTCATTGAAGGGGTCAATGGTCATAGACAGAGATCAGTTTACTATTTACCTGGCGCCTGCTAGTYATTCAGGGTGTACTTTGTTGATATACACATGATCTGTTCCTAGGCCGTCATTGAAAATAAGAATTTGTTCTTAACTGATCTGCCTAGTTAAATAAAWGTAAAAAAAAAAAAAAACAGCAAATAAATGTGTGCCTTTGAGTATAATATTCCATTGATCATACGGGTACATTTATCTAATTTATTTCTCTGCTGGTACTCTCCTAGATGTWTGTGGGCGGAGTGATTGAGCCCAATGTGCCCCACCTCCCAGAGGTTCCTAACTTCCGTGGCTGCCTGGAGAACGTCTTCATCAACGGGATCAACGTCATCAACATGGCCCAGGACCAGGAGCCTGAGATACGCATCCCTCGGCAGGTGTAGCTTCTCATCAGACTTCACCTCTGCATCACGTACTCGTTTACCTACACACACACACACGATTTACCTGTGACCTACAGTGATGTTGCTAATCTTTCTTCCGTAGTTAGTTGTAAATGCAATTATTCCTTCCTCGTGCCTCGTGTTCTTTTCTCTCAGAAGAAGATGCACTACGCGTGCCGTGACATCCTGTGGAAACCTGTGACCTTCGCCGGGCCCAACAACTACCTGCAGGTGCCTGGGTTCTTCAGGAAGCCTCGGATGTTTGTCAAGTTTAAGTTCCGTTCCTGGGACTACACAGGCCTGCTGATGTTTACACGCTTCGCTGACGACCTGGGAGCCTTGGAGCTGGGCCTRAGTGARGGACAGGTCAATGTCACACTCTTTCAGCCAGGCAAGAAGAAACTACAGTTCGCAGCAGGTGAGCCAAAATGTGGAACTGAACTCACCCTGCCTCGTTAATAAATTCKTACYCTTCTACAAATTMTAARTAATGTGCAGAACATTTGTTGAGARGGTAGAAGAKGCAGCTTTGRCAAATGAATACTGKATTATGTTGCATTCATACYGATTGCTCATTCATTACATCWAAAGMTGTTCTAATATTGTTYCYGTTTGTTCTCCTCTTCAGGTTACCGTTTGAATGAYGGTTTCTGGCACACGGTAGACGTAGCAGCCAGGGACAACCTACTGTCCATCACCATAGATGAGGAGGAGGGCTCTCCGCTGAAAATCACCAACCCCTTCACTGTCCGCACAGGGGACCGCTACTTCTTTGGAGGTGAGCTGTTCACCACACCTGTTCTGGCTCTTCACTTCACTGTTCCCAACATCAACATGTATTACCATAGCAACCACTGGAGGTGAGCTGTTCACCACACCTGTTCTGGCTCTTCACTTCACTGTTCCAACATCAACATGTATTACCATAGCAACCACTGGAGGTGAGCTGTTCACCACACCTGTCTGGCTCTTCACTTCACTGTTCCCAACATCAACATGTATTACCATAGCAACCACTGGAGGTGAGCTGTTCACCACACCTGTTCTGGCTCTTCACTTTACTGTTCCAACATCAACATACATTACCATAGCAACCACTGGAGGTGAGCTGTTCACCGCACCTGTTCTGGCTCTTCACTGTTCCCAACATCAACATACATTTACCATAGCAACCACTGGAGGTGAGCTGTTCACCACACCTGTTCTGGCTCTTCACTTTACTGTTCCCAACATCAACATACATTACCATAGCAACCGCTGGAAGTGAGCTGTTGACCAGACCTGGGGTACGTCCCAAATGGCACCCAATTCCCTTTATAGTGCACTACTTTTGCTCTTATATACCAGAACACTGTTCATCTACATAATTTGTTTAATATTTGATTTGTTTGTCATTTAGCAGACGCTCTTCTCCAGAGCGACTTACAGGAGCAATTAGGGTTAAGTGCCTTGCTCAAGGTCACATCAGCAGATTTATCACCCAGTCAGCTTGGGGATTTGAACCAGTGACCATTCCGTTACTGGCCCAACGCTTTTAACCGCTAGCCACCGTTTTGATGTTCTCACTATCAAAATAACAACCCAGTAGGAACATATCTTCACACCTCCCTCTGTGCTTTGTTCCTCAGGGTGTCCGAAGACGAACAACACGATCAGGAAGTGTGAGACCAAGCTGAACCACTTCCACGGCTGCATGCAGCAGATCTTTATCGACAACGAGCCGGTGGACATCGACATCATCCTGCAGCGACGCTGGGGACGCTACGCTGAACTGTTGTTGGGCACCTGTGGTATCACCGACAGGTAGGAGGCATCAGTGACCGAGCAGAGGGAGGGGGGCATCAGAGACATATATGAGGAGGAGGAGGTTGGCAGAGGGGCAGGGGCACAGACTAAGATACTATGGTTTGTTTGCAACAGGCTAGACCAGGCCTGGGCAATTATTTTCCATGGAGGGCAACAGAATATATTTTTGCCATCGCGGGCCAGAATCATACTTCATGTGTATGACTTTATTGACAGATATATCTACTCTAAATCACATCCAAATATGCTACTTATTTTAAAATGCACAGAAATAAATCACATCCATGTTCTCCTTTTGGTAGGTATTTTCTTTATTAAAACAGGCAATGAACTTAACGGAGGGAAAAGTACACTGTGCATTCAGCACCACGGAACTCTTTAACGGTTATGCACAAAAACACAAGACAGAGAGAGCGCTCAACATTACATTTAAACTACTCAATCAGTGTAAGTCTCTGATGGGCATTGACTAGAGCAGTGAAGTCAGGTATAGTTTCTGACGTCGCTATGCGCAGGATTGCTGAGAGGTGAGTCAGTTAGAGATGATCTGTGCCTTGACTTGTTACATTTCATCACTGAAAATGTCTGTTCACATACGTAGGTTGACCCAAACAGTACAAACATCTTCTGAGCATGACTCCTAATCTTTGGAAAGTTTTGTTCATCAAGAGATGCATAGAACCTTGTCAGTGACATTGTCAGTAGGAGCGTTATCCACATTGAAGGTGAAAGGAGAGGAAAACAACAACGTCATTTTCCAACACTTTGAAATCCTCAAAACGACGAGAAAACTCACCGTTTAAAGCATGTAGCAGGGATGTATACTCCTCCCACTGGTCATCTGATTGGGAACAGACTAATAGTGTCGGAAGGTGGGTGAGATTGTTGGCTTCTACTTGGCGGGTCAGGAGGAGTAATTTTCCCTTGAAGGCTTTGACAAGGCTGTGTCACACCCTGATCAGTTTCACCTGTCCTTGTTATTGTCTCCACCCCCTCCAGGTGTCGCTTGTTATCCCTGGTGTATATATCCCTGTGTTTCCTGTCTCTCAGTGCCAGTTCATCTTGTATGGTCAAGTCAACCAGTGTGTTTTTCCCGTGTGCCTTCCTTTTTCTATTCTCTTTTACGAGTCCTCCCGGTTTTGACCCTTGCCTGTTTTCTGGACTCTGTACCCGCCTGCCCTGACCTTGAGCGTGCCTGCCACACTGTACCTCCTGGACTCTGAACTGGTTTTGACCTTTTTCCTGTTCACAACCATTCTCTTGCCTACCCCTTTTGGATGTAATAAATATCAAAGACTCAAACCATCTGCCTCCCGTGTCTGCATCTGGGTCTCGCCTTGTGCCCTTATAGGCTGTACATCTGATGTGAAAAAAGGCCCTTCCCTTGTAGTTTGGAATTCAGTTCATTCACGAGGGCCATGATGTCCACGGTGAAGGCAAAATCAGCCAATCATTCTTTATCTTGCAGTTGAGGGAAATCCATGTATTATCCTTTCATTTGCAAAAACTCAGCAATCTCTGACTTCAGGTTCCACACCCTTTTAAACACCTTCCCCAAACTCAGCCATCTCACGTTTGTGTGGTAGGGGAGATCTGCATGACCCGACTCTGTCTCTTCCAACAGTGCGAAAAACTGCCTGTGGTTAAAAGATTTTGTTCTTATGAAGTTTACCACTTTAGTGACTGTATCCACAACATGGCTTATTTACAGAACACATTTACAGAGCACCTTCCGATGAATAATGCAATCCTTTTCTGATCTGGGTTCAGCTCAGCTACTTGATTTTGTATCCTTTTCAAAAGGCCAATAGTTTTTTCCTGTCAAGTTTGGGCACCCATCAGTGGTTACACTGGATAACTTTTCAAAACTCAGTCCCAGCTTTTCCACACACTTATTAACCTCCTCCAATAAATCTTTCCTTGTGGTTGTGCTCTTCATTGACTGCACTGAAGCAAGCTCCTCTGTAATGTCAAAGTCTGGGCTTGTGCCCTGTAAGAATATCAGCAACTGCGCTGTGTCACATGCATCACTGCTCTTATCCAGGGCCAAGGAGATATAGGTGAAATCCTTTACCTTGTCTTTCAACTGTTTTTCATATTCTCTCTGATGTCTTCAACACGCTGTTCGGCTTGACAGGGGAATTTTTTCAAACAGCTCTTTCTTGTTGGGGCAAAGTATTGCTGCAGTGTCAATTAAACATTCTTTAATGAATTCAACCTCAGTGAATGGCTTGCTATGTTTAGCTATTTTATGGGACAGTACATAGCTAGCTCTCGCAATTCTGTTGTTGAATGCAGTTTTGTGAAAAGTCCTTGCTGCTTTTTCAACTGAGAAAGCAACTCTTTCGATGCACTTGCCCTCTGCTCAGAAGACATTCCTATATTTCTCTGCATGCTTCGTCTGGAAGTCTCGGTACAAGTTGTAGTCTTTCAAGACAGCAATGCTCTCTTTGCACGCTAAGCACACAGCTTTCCCTGATACCTCAATACAGAAATATTTCGATGTCAACTCTTGATGGAACCCCGTACATTCATTGTCTACTTTCCTTTTCTTTGAAATCTTTGAAAAATTCATTTTTTGGCGCAATTTCTAGCTAGCTACTATTTGTAACTGTGACGTGTGTGTCAGTCAGTCTGTCCTCGTGCAGTTGTTATTTATACGTGCCTTCAAAATAAATGTCCCACAAGTGGTGGGAGTTAAATCATTACACAAAGGTGAGTATTCATTAGGCTTTTAATTTGAATAACAAATACGTTTTTCAAAACTTTACTATCGCAAATTCTTTACGTTATCTGAGCATGTTTCCGCGGGCCGTATTGAATCAGGTCGTGGGCTGCATACCGCCCCCGGGCTGGCCTTTGCCCAGTCCTGGGCTAGACAGTAGTAGCACAAGGGCAAAGGTTACATACAGTATCCATGATGAATCCATGGGTAAACTGATTGGATGCATTCTAAACGCTATACTCAGCCTTGTAATATCAGTGGAGTGCAGAGATAGTGTTGGAATGTTCCATCCTGATTCCTGATGGACCAATGTGACAGACAGAGTCAAGGCTCATTGCTATAGGGATGAATCATTCTGAGTTGGCCTCTCATCTCAGCCCCTATGGCAGACGTGGTACTTATAACACTCAGACACCTCCAGGAGATGACAGGGGCTATGCTCAGTTGAATACACCTGCCTGGACAGGGAGGATTTTTTACACCAGAGTAGGTTCCTTGTTATGGTATCCTAGGTATATGATATAACGTTTTTTTGACGGCCACGCCACATGTAACCTCTCTCACTGAAAAACGTTTGCGAGATCAACATTTTAGAAAAATGTCAATGTAATGTCACGTGAACTTCAGTCCACAGTTTTCTACAATCAATAATTTCTCCTCTTCCACTTCTCCCCTCATTTTATATGAAAAAGATTCAGGAGGAGCGCCATTTCCTCTCCAAAATCATGTGCAAAGACCATTGTGTTCAAAACCATTGTGTACTAGTATGTATTCTTATAAAACATGCTTTCATCAGTATGTTACATATTCATCTGCTTTATGTTTATGATACTTTCTGGTGCCTGCTCTGTTTCACATGACTATGTATGTTGAGCAGTCAACCTGGGTGGTTCAGAGTATTTTCACACATAGTTTTTGAGCTATAGTTCGATTCAGAGTTCTATTATTTGTTACATTGTATTTTTTTTCATTTGGTTCGGTTGGTTTCACATTGCCAAATATCAAACAAACAAAAATTCCTAACCAAAACCACGTGTCCATGTAAGCCATTTATTTATTGGACAAAAATGCTCACGTTAAATCCATCTATGATTATCATCAAGCATCACTTGTGTGCCCCAATCTTCATATTATTTTGGCTTTGGTCTTCCAACAACATGCGGGAGGAAACAACGCAATAGCCGCTCTAGCTACAACGTGAATAGCCTATATTCAGTATCCTACTGTATATCCCCGTTATTAGCCCCCGTCTCCCCTAATCTGCATCGAATGCGCTCATAAATGCGCTGGTATTCACAGAATGTTTTAAATATCTCAAATTAAGATGCTGTGTGCTTTTCATCAAATGCTCGCAGTCAAACAACCAATAATACTGCCCGACTGTTTTGTCATTAGGGGGTATTGTGTGTAGATTGTTGAGGGAAAACAATCATTTAATCCATTTTAGAATAAGGCTGTAACGTAACAAAATGTGGCCAAAGTCAAGGGGTCTGAATACTTTCCGAATGCACTGTACATGCCCCATTTCATTTTTCACTTTTACCCACACTCCTGCATGGTATGCTCTCTAGATGTACTCCAAACCCCTGTGAACACGAGGGCAGATGCATCCAGTCCTGGGATGACTTCATATGTCTGTGTGAGAACACAGGCTACAAAGGGGAGGTGTGCCATATGTGTGAGTATTTCCTGCGAGAGCCTAATGTTGTTTACGAGTACTAATGACGGCGTGTTGTCGTAGCCTCGCCAGTGTAACAACCAGTTTGTTGAGGCCTATATACTGTGGTAGTGTGAGACAGACCCATGTCATCATTAAAACCTTGCTGGTGTAAGTTAAAATACGACTTCTCTCTTCCCCAACAGCGGTCTACAAAGAGTCGTGTGAGGCCTACAGACTTACTGGCAAATCCTGGTCAGGGAATTATACCATAGACCCGGACCTGAGCGGACCCTTGAAACCATTCGAGGTGTACTGCACGATGAAATGTGAGTGACTGGCTTTTTCTGTACTAGCATACTAGTTATACTTTACCATCTGACCAACATGACTCCATGGTGCATATCGAACATAGCGGTAGTCAGTGCTTACAGTACCTTTCAGAAATGGACTGTTATTGAACATGTTGAGGCAGAGACCCTGATATGAAACTGTGTTCAGGTTGAGGTTAATGTCAACCCCTTCCTTGTCTGTTGACAAAGCCGACAAGGCATGGACGATAGTGATGCATGACCGTATCGACGGCATCAAGGTGACCGGTAGCACGGTGGACCGTCCTTACATAGGAAACGTCAACTACTGGAATGCCTCCTGGGACGATGTCACAGCACTGGCCAACACCTCCATGTACTGTGAACAGTGGATCGACTACTCCTGCTACAAGTCACGCATCCTCAACACGGCCAGTGAGTAGGAGTGGTTAGGGCCTATGGGCAATGGTAGCTATCGAAAGCACCTGAATCTGTACCTGTTTGTATATATATCATAGAACATTTCAATGATTAAATCATAATAATCACATTCCTTTGCTCTATTGTCATGTCATTCAGATGGGAGACCGTACAGTTTCTGGATTGGTCGAAATAACGAGAGTCACGAGTACTGGGGCGGGGCTTTCCCTGAGAGTGGGAAGTGTGGCTGTGCTATAAACCAGACCTGCACTGACGCCAGGTTTCACTGTAACTGTGACGCTGACTACCGCCAATGGTGAGAGAGACAGGATTTGAAAGACTCTTTTCTATAACATTTAGAAAAGTGTTTTCATAGATTGATATACATTACTGTACAAATGGAACCTGTTGTGCAGGTACTCAGACAAGGGCTATCTGATGTGGAAGGACCACCTCCCAGTGAGGAAGGTGGTGGTGGGGGACACCAACAGGACCGGGTCGAAGGCCCACATCAGCCTTGGGCCCCTACGTTGCCACGGCGACAGTGAGTTGTAGTAAAACCCTTCTGCGGTATATAATTTGTCAAATGATTGTTTATCGTGGTTCTGGTTTGGATCTCATGGCCTCTTTGTACTCACAGGGAGCATCTGGAATACCATATCGTTCACCAAGCCCACCTACATCGAGTTCCCCACCTTCAAGCCAGGCAGCACCGTGGACATCTCCTTCCACTTTAAAACCTACCGCCCCCACGGAGTGTTCCTGGAGAACTCAGATGACTGGCTCCGTAACTTCATACGCATTGAGCTCAACAGTAAATTACCACAGATTACCTAGTGTGAATCACAGGAAATGACTCATATAATATACACTATTTAAAAGACACTTTTCTCCAAAGTGACTTACAGTCATGCGTGTATACAATTTACATACGGGTGGCCCCAGCGGGAATCAAACCCACAACCTTTGGCATGGTAAGTGCCATGCTCTACCGACTGAGCCACATAGGACCAAGGCAGGAAACATAATTTCCGAATTACAATTTTTGAAAGGTTTTGTTGCAGTGAGACTTATAATAACTTGATGAATGAACAGGTTTAGAAATTATATTATCAATATTTTCCGGTATTTATTTATATAATATATTTCATCCCTCATTCTGTTTGGTCTCTTCTTCATCCTTCTCCCAGCCACCCAGAACCTGATCTTCATATTCATGGTGGGAGACGGCATCCTCAACGTGACGCTACGCTCGCCGGTGCCTCTAAACGACAACGAGTGGCACTTTGTCCAGGCAGAGCTCAACGTGAAGTTGGCCAGGATCAAAGTGGACTACCAGCCATGGGCTGTGAGACGCTTCCCTGGCCAGACCTTTGTCACCATGGAGTTCACCCACCCTCTCCTCGTGGGTACGTCATCTGGCTGCTGGGGCTGGGGAGGGCGGGGTGGTAGTCGAAGGATTTTGGACTTCTCCCATTGGTTGATGTAGTCCACTCCTATGAGTTTAAACAGCACTACAGCACGGGAAACAGATGTTTTTTTGTTTGTTCTTATAACAAACACTTATTTATTCTTCTTAATCCAAAATGCTCAACTTTGCAATGTGATGATTAACTGACGGTGTCCCAATATATCCAGGCGCAGCCAATCGCACGCTGTGGCCATTCCTGGGCTGCCTCCGAGGGTTACGAATGAACGGTGTGACCCTTGACTTGGAAGGCAAAGCGAATGAGGAACAGGGTATACGGCGGAACTGTACGGGCCAGTGTCTGAACGCGACCATACCGTGTCGAAACGCCGCCCAGTGTATCGAGGGCTACGCAGCCTACACCTGTGACTGCGGCAACACTGCCTTCGACGGATTCTACTGCCACAAAGGTGAGCTCTACACGGTTACCTCGGTTATTCATGGAGCCCCAGAATCACTAAGACTGCCTTAAGCACACTGGGTTACAGTAACAAAAACCTTGATTTATTTTGACAGTGTTGGCGATAACCACAAAGTTTCATAATCGAAATAGGCATTTAAGCTCAACTTGATCCTGTTTGTACCCCCTTAGACATTGGGGCCTACTTTGAGATAGGCTCGTGGTTACGCTACAACATCAGAAAGAAGCCTACAACCAATGAGGAGTGGTGGGCTAACTGGCTGGACCCCCACTACCACAACTTCAGCCTGGGCTACAACGACACCAGTGATGAGATCGAGTTCAGCTTCAGTACCTTCCAGACGCCGGCTGTACTGCTCTACATCAGCTCTTTCGTCCAGGACTACATGGCTGTCATCCTGAAGAAAGATGGTAGGAACGCTCGGCAGGGAGGAGCGCTTTAACATCATGGGTTATCGTGGTTAAGATTCAAGGCAGAGAGTGTTCGTTTGACCTGGCTTTTGAATGAAGATTTTACTGTCCCTGATTGAAGTTGGATTACTGTATGTTCCACGGGAGGCTGCTGAGGGGAGGACGGCTCATAATAATGGCTGGAAGGTTGCAAATGGAATGACATTCCACTGATTCCGCTCCAGCCGTTACCACGAGCCTGTCCTCCCCGATTAAGGTGCCACCAACCTCCTGTGGTATGTTCTTTAGTCATCCCATTTATTTGAGTGGAAACACAAAACAAGATAGGCCTTGGACAAAAATATATCACTGTACTTTACAATCTTTTTGATTTTTTCTTTAACTAGGCAAGTCAGTTAAGAACATATTCTTATTTACAATGACGGCCTACCAAAAGGCAAAAGTCCTCCTGCGGGGACAGGGGCTGGGAATTTTGTTTTTTAATTGGGGGGGACAAAACACACATCATGACAAGAGACACCACAACACTACATAAAGAGAGACCTATAATACAACAACATAGCAAGGCAGCAACACATGACAACACAGCATGGTAGCAACACAACATGACAACAACATGGTAGCAACGCAACATGGCAGCAGCACAACATGGTAGCAGAACAAAACATGGTACAAACATTATTGGGCAGCCACAAGCCATACTCCTCACAACAGTTCATGGAAATATAATGTTTTAATGCATTACGTTATGAACTGTGGAGTGTATTGTTGCAACATCCATCCACAGGAACCTTAGACATGAGGTATAGGTTGGGGTTGATTACCCACAAGTACCAGTTGTCCTTCAGGAACCTGGCAGATGGATACCCCCACTACGTCAACATAACCAGACACAACAGGACCATCAAGACACAGGTGCGCTGATGCTCCACCCCAATGTCTACACCTGTTAACACTACCTACCTCCTTCACCACAGTTTAAAAGTCCATCACAAATCAGGATTGTCTGGTACCACATCTCTTGGGTTGTAAAGTTGTGTGCATTTGTGTATTTTCAGTCTTTGATTTATTTGTTCATGTTGACATGTTTATGGTTGTGTGTGAACATCAATGTGTTTGTGTTGATGTGTGTAACTCCTAGGTGGACTACATGGAGCCGATAGTGGAGAAGATCACCCTAGTGGAGGACGGCAGGTTTGACTCACCCAAGAACATCTTCCTGGGGAGAGTGATGGGTAATTTACATTTCACCACCCCCAGCTGAAACATTTCTGCTTTCCTCTTGAGAATTGATTTGGTCACACTTTATTTGGATAGTCCGTATAGTCCATCTGTAGGTGCTCTACAGATGGTCATACTATCGACAAACTATCTGTTGATAAACAACTGCTTGCTAAGGTTATGGTTACAGTTAGGGTTAGAATAATGGTTAGGGTAAGAGTTAAGTTTAGGGTTAGCATAAGGGTTAGGGTTAGAACTAGGGTTTGTAGATAGTTGAAATGTTACTGATAGTCTTTAGAGCATCTACAGATGGACTATCCAAATAAACTGTTACCCATGGAGGTATCAGTTGTCCCACTGTAAGTTTGGGAATTAGTTGAGGTGGATGTGCACATTGTAACTCCTCTGTCCCTCTCTCTAACCCACTCAGAGGTGGGTGACATTGACTATGAGATCCAGAGGCATAACAGTCCTGGTCTGGTGGGCTGTATATCTGGGGTGAGGTACAACATCTACGCCCCTCTTAAGACCCTCTTCCGGCCGAACGAGACGGAACCGCCGGTCACCGTGCAGGGCTTCGTCTCCGAGTCTAACTGTGGGGCCTTCCCTCCTGTCCATGGATATGTCCCCTGGGAGGCGGACCACTGGTTCACTTCTATAGGTGAGACGACATATCCCAGAAGCCTTCAGTAGATCTACTTTACACGGGACTACATATCCCATCAGCAATCATGACCTAGTGATGATAGTATAAGTTCCCCATAATAACATAATTTAATGTATTATTTTCATTTCAGAATACATCTATATCCACGATGACCTAGGCCTGTTTTGGTTGACAGGTAAGTCTTTACTGCTTACGATTCACAATAATGTGAATCATTTCTCATTAAACTATACTTTGATGATTTTTGTGAAATCTATTAATGTAAGTGTTCATCTGTTGTCTGCCATCTGTAAGTCCTGACCTTAGTTTACCTCAAGATTCAGATTAAGCCTCCTCTCACTCTCTCCCTCTCCCTCTCTCTCTTCCTCTTGCTACCTCTCACTCTCTCCCGCTCTCTCTCTTCCTCTTGCTACCTCTCTCTGTCTCTCTCCCGCTCTCTCTCTTCCTCTTGCTCTCTCTCTTCCTCTTGCTCACTCTCTCTTTCCCCTACTGACACAGATCGGCAGTAGTTGAAATTCTCATTTTCATTTTCCTAAAATCCCCTAATCCTAAAATCTGAGACTATCAGATTCCAGAATAGGCTTTATGTCCTCACGCTAAAAGCAAAGAATGTGACACGTACCAGAACAAATGCTGGAATGTAGAAGGATATTTTCTTGTGTCTGCTGAATATGAGAGGCGAAGGAAGCCCAGGACTAGACAGCAGCTCAGAGAGTCTGTAGTCTGTACTCTATCCCTGTCTGAGATCCTCACCGGATCAACTATATTTAGAGCTGCCCCTCCCTCCACTATTCATCACAGATATATGCTTCAGCTTAATGTACTGGATAAATCTGTACTGGGGTGTTATGGTAACACAGAACATCTGAGTTTGATTTCTGATGTCTGGGCCGGTCCTGCCGTCCCCTTGCCGACCTCCTCCAGTTATTGGACATCATTTGAGATGGATGGCTCCCTCATAACAATATGTGGCTGTATAAGAAATGATACCGCTTGTCTCTAAAGGGAAGTTAAGTKAGTTTGGCAGAGAACCAACTGAGTCATAATGATATTGATTGAAAGGGATATTTGTGTCATCCATCGAGATAGAACAATGGATTTTCAGCTGTTTGCTTTTTTAACCACACCTTGACTGTGTGTGTTTCTCCCTCTAGTTGTTGTCATCGCGGCCGTGATATTGCTGTTCATAGGTCTGTACAGCATCTACATCTATCTGTACCGGTACAAGGGCAGCTACCACACCAACGAGCCCAAGAACTTCCTGGAGTCCCCTGGAGGCAGCAGCTCCAGGCCCCTGACAGGGACCCTGGAGAAGAAGCGATTTCCAGRGATAGAGGAAGACTTTCGGAGTGACTAGCCTCAGGCTGGGGAACGGTGGGAGGGAGGGATTGAAGTGGGGAGGTTTTGGGGCTTACAACAACCACAATACCTGTTTATGTTTAATAATTCCTTTAACTTTTTGATTTACTTTTCGGTTTTGTTTTCCTTTCCCCAGGTATGTGTTATCTTAAGCCTGGTCCTCGACATAGTGTTGTTTTTCTGATGGGTTCATCGTTTTGCAGGCTTCGGAGATCAAATCAAGCCCGTATTGMGTGAGTGACGACCGACCAAGCTCACACTGTATTGAAGGGTTGACCAACTGAAGTGCCTCGACAGAGCAAAACGAGATCAGAAGTAACCCCATGAGTTCATTCAGGATGTGAGACATAAACTGAGGGAATTAGATTTCAGGTCACGTTGAATTGTGACATTTTTACATCTTACTAATATCCTCACATGCAGTAACACGTATTCAGCAGCCTCTTCTGGTTTGTAGGTCTGTTATTGAGATCACTTGATAGATCAGTGCCATCTACTGTGCAACTCTTTCCGACAATCCACTCTTGCAGCCATTTTGATAAAGACATCCAAACTATCCCACTCGTCCCATCCTTTGACTAGTGAGCCAGGATCCACCACAGAGAGATGCTGCAACTGTGCAGCATCAACAACCGCAGCAACAACAACAACAAGCACAATCTGGCATCTGCAAACAGTCTTTCCTGCTTAACACCAATTGAAGAAGCKATAAAAAGCATGGAGCTCTAAGCTTTGACATGACATATCTAAAGAATAATGGAAGGTATATAAACATATATTTGTTGTATTGCGGCCTATGAAATTGCATAGCTATACAAAAGAGGAACATGTATTAATGGTTAGTTYCATTAGATAGCAGCTTGGCCAATTACAGTATGCTCTGCGATTCCAAACCGATTCCCAACCAATCAATTGAGCAGTCATGTACGATCAACAAAACATACGGAATACATGTGACATTTGGCTTGAAATATAAGACGATCGCCCTATTCTTCTTCAGAATCCTCAGAGTAACATATGAAATGGGTGGGTAGCGCCAAGAAGCCATGGTAGTTTGAAGTTTCCCAAAGGTGGTGCTATCATGCTATTGTGAGACTGACTGTTGGTGCACCGCAGAAAACGGAATGGAGATGTTGAACCTAACCAGGGACAGGACTCCTTATTGCTATTAATCCTGATTCCACGCTTCATTTTCGGTTTGACTTCCAGTAGCTAGTGAACATGCAGCCAAAATCTTAATTAAATTTTTTTTTTTTTTTTAATGCAGCCAAAATCTGGGGGCTATTTCAGATTCAGAGGCCCCGGCGTGGAGGGGCCCCTACCAACAGCAGCCCTGTCGACCAGCCTGGTCAGGAATCATTACAAATGTCTTTCAGGAAAAGAGCTGCTCCGCATGAACATCCGGACATGCAAACACACACTCACACACACACTGGCATATTGTATAGAGGACCACAACAATGTCAATGCCAGTCTTGTACTTCTTCTCACCACACTAGATTATTTTTGCATCTGACTGCTCTGTAGGACAGTACTGTGCTGTGCCGCCCCCGCTGCTGTTGCTTCTTACCTACTGGGCACTGGTTGAATCAACGTTGTTTCCACATTATTCCAATGAAATCACGTTGAACCAACGTGGAATAGACGTTGAATTGACGTCTGTGCCCAGTGGGTTGGTGCTTCTTATGGTGCTTCTCTTTCTTTAGGTCCAATGATATTTCCCTGTCTGGAAAGTCACGATTTCAGGTTAGACGGTGGGGTGAGGTTACGGTCAGGGAAGATTTTTCCAGTAGGTGAAACGCCATTGGACCCATGTAATGTGTGGCGTGGTAACCAAAGCTTATGTCTCTGACATCATCACCCAGCGCCCTTTGAAGCTAAAGCAGTAATACATCATAGAAAAAAAGAGAGAAAACATAAGAGCATTTTGAAAATCATAAGCTATGCAYATATAGAGCATGATGAACGCACCTTGCAATGAAATGCAATAAAATCAGCCGCTTCCAGCGCAGATCACCTAAAGATATTTTTTCTGTCTGTTCCGTTCGCAGCAACTTGCAGCAGTTAGGATCCTAGACATAATATGTATACGTGAATATATGAATAAGGTGTTTATCGACTTTTTCCATTCCTATGGTTTGTATGAAACGGTTGAAAATGAGGCTGAGAGGTTTGAATGTAAATCCTAATCATGACCCTGTAATATGGACAGGCTCTGCACCAAGACCTGCTCTGCTCCTCTCTGTGTGTGCTCTGTATGGTATGAACACTCATTAAACAGAAAACTATTCAACATAGCTTTCTCACATGTTCAGGATGTGGACAATACAGTACCCTCCCGATGTTTCAGTAGAAACATCATAGAACATATTTCATCATCTTTGGTTTAGCCTGTTAAAGAGGACAACCCGTTAAGACTAGATGGTAAAAAGCATTACAATTACAATCAATTATAAGATAGAATTGGAAATGCCTAGCTTTTTCCCAAGCCATATTTGTAAGAATGTACCATTTTCAATAGTAAATTATAAGATAGAATTGGAAATGCCTAGCTTTTTCCCAAGCCATATTTGTAAGAATGTACCATTTTCAATAGTATAAATGTTAGCATTGGGCAATTAGAGTAGTAACATGTTCCACCTCTGGAGAAATAGGAATGTGTTTTTGTACAGAGATGAACATTGACCTCTTACAGAGCTCATAGTAGACGAGTCAACAACCTGGGTCAAATGTGCTTTGAAGCCTTTTAGGGAAATAGTCGACTTATTGATATATTATGTAAATGTCTATGCTGCGATGTGTTTATTTGAAATGGACTACAGTACATGTGCATCCTGCCTAGCATCACTTCGATGCCACACCTTAGCTAGTCCATCCATGCGTGGTCCCTGGAGTGTGTGTGATTGAATGTAGACGTGTTGGTTTGTGTGTTCACAGTTCTGTTTGTCACCTAACCCTTCCTACTGATGATGAGGACAGTCTCTGCACTGATGATGTGAATGAGCCAACTCACTTGTTGTCGTCCACCAATAGCAGAACAGTGAGCAGATAGTGAATGGGTGCTGTCCAGACAGGCTCCTCCCTACTCGGATGTTGCTCTACAGTTTTTGGTAATCAGGGACTACACTGAAAAGAACAGGAAGACCAGAACATCGTTTCGATCCGAACCGGATATTCATCAGGTCAAAATATCAGCATTTTTAAGGATGTGCGTATGACCACAAACTTTACTACACTGTATGACACCATCAGCTCTTAGATCTGTGCTGATTGGCAGTCTATAGCAAGTTCCCTACCTTACACTCTTAGAAAAAAAGAGTTCTTCAGCTGTCTCCATATGAGAACCTTTTTTGGTTCCATGTAGAACCCAAAAAAGGGTTCTACCTGGAACCCAAAAGGGTTTAACCTGCAACCAAAAAGGGTTCTTCAAAGTGTTCTCCTATCGGGACAGCCAAATAAACATTTATGGTTCTACATAGCACTTTTTTTTCTAAGAGTGGAATATCAACTTAGCTGCGGATCAACTTGGCCATCCCTATAGGGTGACCGCCAGGGTGAGCAGCTAAGGTTCTCTGTGTAAAGGAGACTCAAATGTAATAAGGGGTTGAGGGAGTGAGCACAAGGTTGAAAAAGACGAGGATTCTGTCCGTCCTACAAGCAGGGTGTCATCATATGACAGACTAGTGTTGTTCCCTACAGTGGAGGAGTGGCCTACAGACAGAGCTAGRGCCAGGCTAGAGGGAGGAGCAGGCAGGGGAGTCTAAGAGGGCCAGACCCCTCTGTGGGTCGCTACCCTATAGAATCTTGCAAGAGGAGGCACCAGACAGTTAGTGACTGTATGACCTAATGTAGCAGGTGTAAAGTAAATGCCTGAGCGGGGTCCCCGCATCTGGTTTTCAGGGGGAAAAGAAGCTAGGTTGAAGATGCTGTATCCCTGAAAACCGGATGTTTCAGGTTTCTTTAAACCCTGCTGAAGGTGGTGACCGACTGCAGGACTTTGTGTTTGTGACCACATTGAAATCGTGGAGTTTTTTTTTCTCCCTTTCTGTTATGTTGGTTTTGTTTTGTAATAATTTCACTGTAAATGACCATTACTATGTTAATCAAAGCAAAACCAAACTGACACTTCAATAAAGAATTCTGAAGGAAATTCAAATGGTGTATTTTCCCTTTACCTGTTAACAAAGGCACAACGTGTCTGTCTGGTGTACAGTCATAATAAATCCATGTTGGTATAGAGAAAAATTGGAACACCTAAGATGAAACCAAATTAAGTTGGTGTTACCTGAAGCCAAGCTCATGGTATTCAAAAAGTAAAATAGGATATAGTAGCTAGGGTTAGGGTTGTGGATTAGTGTTGAACCGGGATGTGGACATCAAACTAGGGTTAGGGCTGTGGTTGAGGCTAAATTTAGGGTTGTGGTTGAGGCTAGGGTATATGTTCAACCCTGACTCATCCTAGCCCTCCACGCCCCCAAATAGCACCCCCCCACTTCCACATTTAAACCCTGGAGGAAACCAGAATTATCTGAATGACAAATGGTACTCAACGACAAGATGCATATTGTAATAATGTATAAAGTTAAAAGTTTTATTTTCATAGGCATAAGTTGTACATAACGATAAATTCCATATAGTTTCAGTCACCTCCGTGCAGAAAG
>NC_036860.1:6399733-6431039 GCF_002910315.2 Salvelinus sp. IW2-2015
GTAGCAGGTGTAAAGTAAATGCCTGAGCGGGGTCCCCACATCTGGTTTTCAGGGGTAAAGAAGCTGGGTTGAAGATGCTGTATCCATGAAAACCGGATGTTTCAGGTTTCTTAAAACCCTGCTGAAGGTGGTGACCGACTGCAGGACTTTGTGTTTGTGACCACACTGAAATCGTGGAGGTTTTTTTTCTCTCCCTTTCTGTTATGTTGGTTTTGTTTTGTAATAATTTCACTGTAAATGACCATAACTATGTTAATCAAAGCAAAACCAAACTGACACTTCAATAAAGAATCTTGAAGGAAATTCAAATGGTGTATTTTCCCTTTACCTGTTAACAAGGGCACAATGTGTCTGTCTGGTGTACAGTCATATTAAATCCACATTGGTATAGGGAAAATTGGAACACCTCAGATGAAACCAGTGGGTAAATTAAGTTGGTGTTACCTGAAGCCAAGCTCCAGCACCTCATGGTATTCAAAGTAGGATATAGTACAATACTCCATGGTTAGTGTTAGGGTTGTAGTTGAGGCTAGGGGTAGTGCTGAACCAGGAAGTGGACAAGAAGTTAGGGTTAGTGTTAGGGTTGTGGCTGAGGCTAGGGGTACAGTCGTGGCCCAAAATTTTGAGAATGACACAAATATTAATTTCCACAAAGTTTGCTGCTTCAGTGTCTTTAGATATTTTTGTCAGATGTTACTATGGAATACTGAAGTATAATTACAAGCATTTCATCAGTGTCAAGGGCTTTTTTTGACAATTACATGAAGTTGATGCAATGAGTCAATATTTGCAGTGTTAACCCTTCTTTTTCAAGACCTCTGCAATCCACCCTGGCATGCTGTCAATTAACTACTGGGCCACATCCTGACTGATGGCAGCCCATTGTTGCATAATCAATGCTTGGAGTTTGTCAGAATTTGTGGGTTTTTGTTTGTTCACCCGCCTCTTGAGGATTGACCACAAGTTTTCAATGGGATTAAGGTCTGGGGAGTTTCCTGGCCATGGACCCAAAATATTGATGTTTTGTTCCCCGAGCCACTTAGTTATCACTTTTGCCTTATGGCAAGGGGCTCCATCATGCTGGAAAATACATTGTTCCTCACCAAACTGTTCCTGGATGGTTGGGAGAAGTTGCTCTCGGAGGATGTGTTGGTACCATTCCTTATTCATGGCTGTGTTCTCAGGCAAAATTGTGTGAGCCCACTCCCTTGGCTGAGAAGCAACCCCACACATGAATGGTCTCAGGATGCTTTACTGTTGGCATKACACAGGACTGATGGTAGCGCTCACCTTGTCTTCTCTGAACAAGCTTTTTTCCGGATGCCCCCAACAATCAGAAAGGGGATTCATCAGAGAAAATTACTTTACCCCTCAGCAGTCCTTTAGTCCTCAGCAGTCCAATCCCTGTACCTTTGCAGAATATCAGTATGTCTCTGATGTTTTTCCTGGAGAGAAGTGGCTTCTTTGCTGCCCTTCTTGACACCAGGCCATCCTCCAAAAGTCTTCGCCTCACTGTGCATGCAGATGCACTCACACCTGCCTGCTGCCATTCCTGAGCAAGCTCTGTACTGGTGGTGTCCTGATCCCGCAGCTGAATCAATTTTAGGAGATGGTCCTGGCGCTTGCTGGACTTTCTTGGGCGCCCTGAAGCCTTCTTCACAACAATTGAACCGCTCTCCTTGAAGTTCTTGATGATCTGATAAATGGTTGATTTAGGTGCAATCTGACTGGCAGCAATATCCTTGCCTGTGAAGCCCTTTTTGTGCAAAGCAATGATGACTGCACGTGTTTCCTTGCAGGTAACCATGGTTGACAGAGGAAGAACAATGATTCCAAGCACCACCCTCCTTTTGAAGCTTCCAGTCTGTTATTCGAACTCAATCAGCATGACAGAGTGATATCCAGCCTTATCCTCTTCAACACACACACCTGTGTTAACGAGAGAATCACTGACATGATGTCAGCTGGTCCTTTTGTGGCAGGGCTGAAATGCAGTGGAAATGTGTTAGGAATTTTGTTAATAAATAATTAAAACAATTTCTAGCTTTAGATAAAACTATAACTAATTGAACTCTGCATGCCTGGTGAAAAGAGATTTGTGTTGTGGGTYATAAAATAAGCAGAAAGGGTCATTAAACTATGGTTGAACTGACCCAACTTAGCCCTGAGATGTTTAGATAAGGCTGTGGGTAACTTTTTAGGTCTTCCATTATCTGGAGTTGTCTGCTAAAGTGGTAATAAATTATAGTGAGCCTTCAGGATAATAGATTATATTGTGTGTCATGTGTGTGCGCTGTGAAGTTGGAATGAACTTTTGAACCTGTTTTCTATTTGTCAGGACAAGGAGACTTATTCTGTAACCTATGACGTCATATCTTGTATATAAACCTGTTGTTTATGATCAAATGGTAGCGTGCTCCGAGAATAAACACTATTATCTAATTTTAATAAGACTGTATCCTGTCTATTTTATGTTAATAAGTATCTTACAAATTCTTATAGACAGATTGAATTTAATTAATGAGTACATTAGAGGAATTATTTATTTCCACTAACAAAATGTTTTTTGGGGATTCAGTTAATTTGCGTGGCAAAGAGGGACTTTGCAATCAATTGCAATTCATCTGATCACTCTTCATAACATTCTGGAGTATATGCAAATTGCCATCATACAAACTGAGGCAGCAGACTTTGTGAAAATTAATATTTGTGTAATTCTCAAAACTTTTGGCCACGACTGTAGTGTTGAACCAGGATGTGGACAAGAAGCTAGGGTTAGGGCTAGGGTTGTGGGTTAGGGTTGAACCAGGATGTGGACAAGAAGCTAAGGTTAGGGTTGTGGTTGAGGGTTAGTGTTGAACCGGGATGTGGACATGAAACTAGGGTTAGGGCTCGGGCTGTGGTTGAGGGTTAGTGTTGAACCGGGATATGGACATGAAACTAGGGTTGTGGGTTAGGGTTGAACCAGGATGTGGACAAGAAGCTAAGGTTGAAGGTTAGTGTTGAACCAGGATGTGGACATGAAACTAGGGTTAGGGCTAGGGTTGTGGGTTAGGGTTGAACCAGGATGTGGACAAGAAGCTAAGGTTGAAGGTTAGTGTTGAACCAGGATGTGGACATGAAACTAGGTTAGGGCTAGGGTTTGTGTTAGGGTTAGTGTTGAACCAGGATGTGGACAAAAAGCTAAGGTTGAAGGTTAGTGTTGAACCAGGATGTGGACATGAAACTAGGGTTAGGGCTAGGGTTGTGGGTTAGGTTGAACCAGGATGTGGACAAGAAGCTAAGGTTGAAGGTTAGTGTTGAACCAGGATGTGGACATGAAACTAGGGTTGAGGCTACATTTAGGGTTGTGGTTGACGCTAGGTTATGTTCAACCCTGACTCATCCTAGCCCCCCTGCCCCCCGAATAAGCGCTCCCCACTTTGACTGACAATGGTACTCAACGACAAGATGCATATGGTAATCAATGTATAAAGTTAAAAGTTTTATTTTCATAGGCATAAGTTGTACATAACGATAAATTCCATATAGTTTCAGTCACCTCCGTGCAGAAAGATCTCATCTTGTCGTGGGTGTAAATGTTTTGGACTTAAGGATAAAATCCTGGGTGAATATCAGACCTGGATGTCAGTTCCACAATTCACTTCTATGTAGTGTGACAACATGATCAGATGGATGGTTGTACGTACACAACATCCAGGTGGGACACTTGAAAATTGAAATTGTCAAAAACACATTATTTTTCCCCATTTCATTTTCCCGTGGCGAGTATAACCGTAAAATGGTTACCTGTAACACAGTCCTGTCCATTATATACAATACAAACACCATAATGACAACCCTTCTCTTTCAGTTTAGATTCATTTGGCACTCGCAGCTAGTTCAGGGAAGACTATAGTGTTCATGGTTCTTATATATACGAATATAGTCTTTTTGGAGTTAGAAGAGCTGACGCTCATGTAAACTGAATGGCAAATTCTTCATAAAGTATACATATCACTGAGTACCAATAGCACAGGTGACTAGTTGTCAAACTAAAGGAGGAATGAGATCTCCCATCAACCACCACTTCAGAGTTCACATTCAGTTAGTCGGTTTCTTGTACGGTACGGCATATTTTTTTGAAGAACATTGATATAAATGCACAGTAAGTTATTTCACTATGTATGAAGGTGTGGTGTTGATGCTATAGCCACAGAGACAGGTCAGATACAGAGCTTTAGCATTATCGTGAGCTTAGCATTGCCTCCAAAAAGCTACCAGGAAGAGGCTTTTTCTGAGTAACAGGAAAGTTAGCATGACAGAATACTGAGTTCCTCCATCGAGCTGCATTTGAAAATAAAAGCTAGATATCTTGCTAATGTGCTTACAGTTAATTTGAAACCAAAAGACAACACATGCGCTGTCTTGCACTGTTAATAGATACACTGTAGGCTAAAAGCTAGCGTTGCTCATTGAGAGGACAAGCAAYAGTTAATAGATGTGAGTACAGTAACAAAAATACAGAGAGAACAACACACAGCATGTTTTCATGTTRAAAATAACAACAATGCTGTGAGGCTGATGGTACAGTATAAGCGATACATTGAATATATACTGTAGATAGTAGGTTTAGTTGCCATTCTAATTGCTTGTTTCGTTCCAGGAGCTTCACGTACACAGTTTCGCTAGGTGAGTGATAAAGCAGTGGGGAAGTGCGTCATACAGAGAGAGGAAGTGATTTCACTGATGTGGTAGCAGGAGGAAATTGTCAAAAAGGGACGAAGAAAACCGTTCAGCACTGTTGTCAATGGGGGACTAGTCAGTAACATAGATCATGGACTTTTATTCTCCCCCATTACGGTGAATGTTTCACAGAGGCCAATAGAGCTTCTGTTTGTTGTGGCACTGTGGGGAGGAGCAAAAGCATTACCAGGTGGCGGAGGAGGGGGTGTCAGTCAGCAAGGGGTCAGTCAGCAAGGGGTCAGTGCGGGTGGTTGAAATGCAGCAGGTTAATGCTAGGTCACGTCGACCTCTCTCTCTATGCCCACATACTTCAGGGCATCATCCTGGCTGTACCTGTAAGAGGCAGGAGAGAGAGTCAGGACAGTATGAAGCGTCAGAGTAAAAAAATAATAATTGCAAGTCATCCCACAAATATCAGAGACAACCAAAGAAGGACTGCGATACCGTATTGTATCGAGGCTCCAGTGTTCCCATGGCCACAGAGCTCTACCTATAGTCGAAGAAGAGCTCCTCCCCCTGTAGGATAGCCCGTTTGGCAAAGATCCCGATGCGGTGGTCTCCATTCACCATGACCACTGCAACAACAACAGCCATCACATCACTGATTTGTACACGTCACCAAACCAAATCATCCCACAAAACAGGCTTTGTAATTTTCTATGTGATCCTACCCTTAGCGTAGCAGTTTGGGTTCACCGAGTGATTCGCAAATCGTATTTTATTCCCTTTCCTTGTGGCGTCCACGACAAAGTCTGTTGAGACATAACAGGAACAGTGTCAGCTCAGCGATCACAGGACACAGCGACTGTGATGTCCTTCAAAGGGCTAACTGTGCATCATCAGAGCGTTGAGGAGTCATTATTACCATTGTTCAGGTTGAAGAGGAAGCTGGACATGTATTTGTCGTAGATCCTCCCCCGCCGGTCCGCCTCATCCTGCGAGATTAGCTGCRGACACAGACAGTTTCAGAGTGTGATGGTCAGACTAAATGTTTTATACATTAATACAAAGACATTCATACAAACGCAATACTGATACGGTATGAACCCCACATCCAACTATACCCCACTACAGGATAAAGAAAACTACGTTCAACAGCTTTATGTAGCCTCACCTCTCCACAGTACTCCGAGATGAACTCATTCTTCTGAACTGACTCTTTGATGAAGGTGCCCCACCCTGCCACGTTTGAGGGGGCCAGCAGGAGGTGCTGGGAGAGGTCAGAGGTCAGAGGTTAAAGTTGGCTGACATTTACGCAAAAATGACAAGACAACACCGGAATAATACAACTGTGCCTTTTATTCCTCAGCAAGTCATACGCATGTTAATATGGGTTCTGACTCCGACCTGAATTCAGATACAGCACATCAGCTATCAAGCTAGCTGTAAAACCAGCTTCTATTTTCTATTCCTTTGGACTGGAACATGACCCACTGGCCTACCTTCTTGAGSCCCCTTTGGATGCTGCAGTTCTTGCAGGAGACTACCTTGCTGTCCCAGTGGTCTGCGGCTCCACAGGTCATACACAGATCTGGGTCACATTCCCTCACCGCCAGGTAGCAGGGACACTGCTTGGTGTTGCACTGGGTCTTACAGCGGCAGCCCGGGAAACGGTTCTGGCCTGGAGAACATCATAACACCCCAGGGTAGTGTTCAGAGTCAGACAGGGGAACGTTCAGCGGAGAGGTTTATAGTCGCTTTTAGAAACGGCATAGAAACATACTGAGGTAACAGAGACATTGTGTACAGTTATATGCCTCAGTGGACTAGAGAACTATTTTGTAACAGAATTCTCTGTGGCTGTGTGGCGAATGGCAACTGCATTTTCATTAATGAACGCTGCCTCAACTGTAAAAAAAAGCTGCTGCTCTGTAATGTAACTCATCAATCACTGACCTCTGCTGGCAGCTATGCTGAAATACAGCTGTGCTGAGASTAATGGAAAGCCTTCCGGGCAGAGGAAGAAGGAAAACGAGCAGCAGACAACTTAAATGTCCCTCTCCTCTCCAACAGGTTTAGCTGGAGGACAATACTCCATAACCAGAGCAGTAACATTAGTCTTGTCTCTCCTCCTTCCTAAGTCTTCTTCCCTACAGGTTGTGTGGCTGTGTGTGCGCGCATCACCGAGCAGTGTTCAGTCGTAGCGGTCTGTCTCGTATAAATGTAGGGATGGATGTTGTAGCTCAGGCACTGTGCCTGTCACATCTCTTTGATTCCTCTCCAGGGCTGTGGAGCTCACACATAAAACCCTCCATACGCTGCTTCCTGTCAGAACCAGGGAGGGGGAGGGAGGACTGTATTTCTATTAGAACACAAAATGAGCCAAAGCTGTGAATTCAGAGCCAAGCTCTCTCTCTCTCGCTCTCTCTCAACATTCCTTCCTTCCTCCCTGTGGCCATTTGTGGAAGTGCGTGGGCCCAGCGGTTCAGGCTCATTTCTCCTGGGATGAATGTGTCAGAGCATTGTGAACACRGCCCCATGCTGAACAGATGCCCATGCAGCTAACCAAACCCTGCCTGCCAGAGGACAGCTTATCCTGCGAACACACAGCGAGGAGTAGGATCGTCTTACACACTGTTCCACTGTCTATTATGGCCTGTCAAAAGGGCCTTTTTATCCACCGAGTAAAAGAGAGCTAGTCTTCAGCAGAATTGTCCTGTGAACACATTCCTATTCCCATTACAGAGTTGAGCTGTGAAACCTTTCGCTGTCAGTGCAGGTAATTGTAGTACACATTTACAACAGCCAGTTTAGTGGAAGGAATGTTCAGTACGTGTTGAAATATGTCTGTTTTTACACTTATATGCCTTGGACTTCTGCAAAGGGTCTGTACGAGTTGGGAAGTGGTGTGTCTGTGTGTTAGGACGTGGTGGTAGCAGTGGATGTGTGTTTGAGTAAGGTGACACTCACACTCGTGCTCACACTGGCAGAACTTCTCACAGAAATTCTGGGTCATCACACAGGGACAGGAGCTGTCACATGGSTGGTCCGGGTGGTCACATGGCTGGTAGTTGTACACCTGATTGGATGAGTTATCTAGAGAGGACAAAGGCTTTAATTATACAATGAGCAGATACATCATTCTGAATTAGTGTATAAGAACTGCATTTGACAATGTTAATTTGACTATTTCAATACTTCAGTCAAGTGAAGGACTCACCTTTCTTGAGCTGTATCTTTGCCCATAACCTACAGAAAAAATGAAAAACACTTTCAATAATCATGTCTATTTCTGTACAAAGGTATTTGAAAAAGAGCAGTTACTTTCATTTTCTGCACGGTTTAATCTTTTTCTCCCACTGATCTGTGTATCAGGGTCCATTCTCACTACATTCCTATGAGGTCATGCTGCAACAGGGACTGGGAGTGAGTGAGTGTAAAAGTCGGCGGCCATCTTGCCTGTGCTTCCTCTTCTTCTTCTGAGGGGCGCTGCCACCATCCTCCAACGGAACACGATGGATCAGGACYTCTTTCACAGCAAACTCATACACCTGAAGAAGAGAGGGAACACACACATTAAAACACACACATGCAGGCATATTTGTCCACGCATACACACAGATATGACGCAACTATACAGAATGTTGTGTGGTTCTGGACTTGGTCCCATTGTGTAGTTGAGTGTCTCTCAAATTAAGCTGGGAAGCGCATCGCTGCATGTGATTACTCCATAAAACACCCGGCCCTCTCCTCCCCTATTTGAACCCACCACCATCTCAGCGTAATACACACACACACACACACACACACACACACACACACACACACACACACACACACACCTCCCCGCCATCCCACTCCCACCACACCCCGCAAAAGCCCCAAACCACTTCTGCCTGCCAAAAAAAAACAGATTTGGCTTCCTCCCTAAAACAGACAGACACACATTACGCAGAGGGAGGGACTGGGAAGCTCGTAGCAACGGTGTTTCCATCCAGCCAAACCACAGGCTCTCTGAGGGATAACAAGGCCATGCTATAGAGTCACACTGGCGTTGTGTTGGGGGCCGGGATGCTGCTGCAGGGGGCAAAGCTACTTTGCAATGTCTGTGGCGGATCTCTGTCGTCGCGCTCCGCCCTCTTTGTTTCTCGGGTCTTTGTCTCTCCGTTTTGCTTTGGAGGATTGGAACGTGTCTCTCAATAGCTTTGTAAATCTGATCAGAAGGCCTAATATGTTCCCCATACAATACTCCCATAACCCCCCCACAGTAGAGACACATAACATCCCCACAATACCTCAGCTAGGAAGGGATCCGTTTGCTATAAGCCGTCTGAGCCCGGAGACTGTGACGGAGTCTCGGAGAATAACAAATATGTCATATCGTAAAAGTCCTAATTTATGACTCCGCGTGTTGTTTACATTCCATTTGTAATCATCCCAATTTCCCACACAGTATTATATGTTACGACACTTGTATCAATGCCAACACACTACAACACAGTCACCGCACCACTTCGTTGTCTTGTCGGTTTGTACTAGTCTGTAATGTGTTTTAGTCATTAGCGTGTTGGCCAGGAGACTTGCTTTATCTGGCGTTTCAATAGAGTATATGAACATCTGGTGKGTGTAGGCTCTTGGTGGTTCACCTGTTTGCAGGTCTTGGTGCTGATGAGGCGAGCGATGGAGCAGAAGTTGTTGTAGTAGGTTCCGTGCAGCACTCTGAACAGAGACTCCTCAGCCCCACTCCACTGGACAGGAGGTTCCACCTGCTCCCCGTGCTCCTCCCCCGGGCACAGCTTGGTGGGGGTCTGACAGCGAGAGTTGCTCTCTGACCGTACCCAAAAACACACACATGCGCACGCACACAGACACACACACAGAGGGGGGGGATTTGAGACTCATGCACATACACCCACTGCCAAAGGCAGAGAGCAACATGTTGCTTGGCAACAGGTTCAAGGCTGTGTTACTGTGACCACATGCTATGACTGGGGAATGCTTATTAGTCCGCTCGTCAATCTGTTTTTACACATGATTTGAGCTAGAGGGGACGGCCGCTGGGCCACCAGCTTAAGTCAGTAGTCTGTCTTCAAAATGAAGAGCTGCAGTGACATCACAGTACAGATATTAGTTCCTTCCAAACGGAATGCAAGAGAGAGACAGTAGAGAGAGTGAATGAGTGAATGATTAAGACAGAGAAAACGAGAGCCTGAGGAGATTGCTCTTTCTCCCTCCCACTGTTCTCCACATGAGTCTGTCAACAGAAAGAGGAAACCAGGGGGAGAGGCTGAGTGAAGAATCTATTGGTTTTGGAGCTGAAACCCATGGTTGGATTCTTGTGTTTGGAGAGCGAGTGAGAGTGAATGGTTTAAAAAAATATATATATATTCTTCAGCCAATGTTCTCTTTTCTGATGTACTGCATTCAGCACACATGAACCATTCTGGCAGATGAGCGTTATGGGGAACTTAGTCGATCCATTCTGTCATTAATACACTGAGGTATGACAGATATACTGTAGTACCGTAGCAGTTGAGGCATTAGTGTTCTCCTACCTGAGAAGACAGGAAGCTGGTAGTCTCCTATTCATGGGTGGCATCTTTCGTCACAATATTGTTTTGAACGTTTGTTTTGGACTGATGCCCAACTGAGCATCCTACTCGATGTATTGTCAATGAGCGCTGATGAAAATGTAATCAAAAGTGCCCCAAGCTAGCACAGTGGATCTGGGCCGATTCCGGCTGAGAGTCCACCTTCGGCAGTATTGCTTATGGCTAGGATGCGGGGATTGAGCTCGGGCCGATTCCGGTGTGAGTTATCTGGCCCAAATGTATTACTTGGGACTCAGGCCAATTCCGGTGAAAGTTATCTGGCCCAAATGTATTACTTGGGGCCTCGGGGCGATTGTGGCTACTCTCTAGCAGATGATTTCACGGGCTGCTTTATATAATTAACATTTCATTATTTATTTTTCCATATTTTCTCATTGTTTCTGTGATCAAAAAATACAATTAACATTTAAATTAAATTCTTTAGGAGTCCCGTGTAGTATTTTAGTATTGTGATACTTTGTGGAAGGCGATTGATAAGCATTAAAAACTTTGTGGATGGAGCTTCCCGAGTGGCGCAGCGGTCTAAGACACTGCATTGTAGTGAAAACTGCGTTGCTACAGGCCGCGACCGGAAGACCMATGAGGCGACGCACAATTGGTCCAGCATCATCCGAGATAGGGGAGGGTTTGTTTTGCCGGGATGTTCTTGTCCCATTACGCTGTAGCGACTCCCGTGGCGGGCCAGGCGCATGCACGCTGACACGGTCACCAGGTGTATGGTGTTTCCTCTGACACAAAATGTTTTTTTTTGTGGATGGGTATAATTTGTATGTATAAAATGTATAATAGTAATATTTCAAATTACTAAAATCGGGTCATTTTGTATACATTTATTTACATTTGCATCGGGCTGCTTCTGGGGGGGATTCTGGTAAGATGCCGGCAAAGTCGGCTGAATTCTGGTAGATGGAAACGGCCCGATTCTGGGCAGTCATTCATTTTGATTCCGGGCCGAGTCCGACACCCGATTCCGGGCCAATTCAATCAGTTCCGGACGCCTGGAAGAGGACTGCTTCTGGGCAGATTCCTCATTGCTAGCTAGAGAATTACAGTGGCTTAGAAACAATGCAACTAAAAAAAGAAGGCAAATAAATAAAAACCTTTTGTCATCATTTTGATGTCGCCAGATTAACTTTAGATGCATGACGCGTCCGAGTGACGCAGGTGCAACCTATGAATAGTACTTTAAAAGCTAGTCTTCCCCATAGTTGTCTCTTAAAGTACTTACGGACCAGACAGACTAACATGAAAATCGGCCGTGCGCAGTGGGTGGCCGTCCTATCGCCTCTGACCACAGAACATCGGTCGTCATTTTCTGTTCATTTCCCAACGATTCTACATGTTGAATTGCCACCGTTTGTCGACACCCAGCAGGTGCTCTACTGCTCACCGCTGATGTTTGTGTTGATCTGTCTTGTCCCTTATAATGCTAGTGTTTCCCCAAGCTACCTGAGGAGCTGGTGGTCTCGTGGTCACTATCCACCTCCTTGGCCTCCTCAGTGGTGCCTGACGGGCCAGGGCAGCTGGAGCTGGGAGGGCGCGGCTGTCGCCGCCGCCGCCGGGGCCTCTGGGAGCGCAGCATCTCCTGATCTGCAAACTCTTTGGCCCCTTTCTTTAGAGGAGGGAGAGAGGAAGAGAGGGACAGAAATTAAGAGGTAGAAGAGTGTTAAAGGAGGGATGAATGGATCAGAGCGTCATCATTGGCTTGTCTGTCTGTTGTCGTGCAGTTAAACACAGAGGACACGTAGAGGATCTGAGCACACCTGTAGCAGAAAGCAGTCCAGACCACAGGGCTCTGTCTCTATGCGAATCTCCTTGCTCTTCCTCTTGTAAACATTGGGCGTAGCGTGAAAAGCTGGAAAGACACATACTATTAGTATACTGATAGTAACAATATACTGTATGTTAGTAGAACAGTAATACTAGGGACATAAAACATTTCGCCTGCTGCACAGACCCTATGGACACTAGTCTAGAGCGCCTGGTTAAATTGTGCTTAGGAGCATATAAATTCTCTCCATGGTTAAAGTAGGAAGAAATATATGTCATTGTTGTAAAAATGTGTGAATCTGCTACATTTACTATTATCATATATTAAAATATTGAATTACTTTGACATATTTAATTAGGTTACATTATGCTAATTTACCAATGGTAGACAGAATGTGTTACTACATTACACATACTAACGTTTTTACCACACAAGAATTGCAGGAAATACACATCCGTTTTACCTCAGATGGGTGATGTTAGTATTACAGTTGATAGTCATCATAATCTCATAAAATCGATTGCTTAAAACAGATCAATACCCATACTTGTTCTAAATAGTAGGCAATTTGGGAATGCAAAAATAGAATGTTTTATAGTATTTTAAATGTTGAAAATGTTGTATGCTTTAAATGCCAGGATGTCATACTAACTTGGGGGGTTTCATCTAGTAGAATTCGCTACAMACTATTGAGGAAGAGAATAATTTTGAGACTGATGTGTGTTTGACAACAGCTGATAATCAGATATTTTGGACACTGCCACGGTTGTTGTCATACACGCCAGTCCTTTGTGGGACTTAGAACTCAGCTGTCATTTTCAGACCACGGTGGCTAGAAGAAAAATGGGCGCTCTGGCATTACATGTATTAATGGATTTGAGGGTTAAGCTATCATTCAAATGAAAGCCAACCCCTATTGCTCTTAGAAACCGATGATGAGGTGGTGATTTGTTGAAATTATCCAGTCCAAAAAATAAATCCTTTTCCGTATTGGCCATCTACCAAAATAATTTTCTCACAGAGAAATAGTTTRATAAATGGCTACGACAGGTTGTCATCATTCGACATATATATGTTGTATAGCCAAGTTCATTGAGGTTTGTCTGGTAGAAGAGTGCTAATGGTACATATCGCCACGGTTAATGTCCCAGTTTATTGATTTCAATACAATATCAATGTGAGTGATTAATATGCGTGCTCTATTGATTACAGTAGAACAAGCTCATCAATTCCATTCTTGAGTGACCGCTTGGTAAATATTAGTACGTGTGCAGTTTGTAAGGTGCTAATTTAGGGAAAGGGAAAAGGGGATACCTAGTCAGTTGTCCAACTGAATGTTTTCAACTGAAATGTGTCTTCCGCATTTAACCCAACCCCTCTGMATCACAGAGGGGGGCTGCCTTAATCGACATCCTTCAGTGCCTGGAGAACAGTGTGTTAACTGCCTTGCTCAGGGGCAGAATGACAGATTTTTACCATGTCAGCTTGGGGATTCGATCCAGCAACCTTTCGGTTACTGGCCCAACGCACTAAACATTTAGCAAAATACAAGTATTCTRAACATGTGTGACGTGTGTGTRGGGTGTATCTTTTATATATTGGTCTTCAAAATATCACAARTATTTCAGCATATTGATTATGAATTTGGTGTTTTGACACTCGGCCATAAATCAAAAAGCCCYGAMAACAGGAAGCAGCAACAGTGTCATTTTCAATGTTTTTTTAGGGAATACAAACGGTACTTTTTTAAAATTATTTTTAAACTGAATTCTACTTTATCAGGTAAAAAYKACTGAATGARCCCAAAAACGGGCTACGATTMATTGATTTTGATGAAATCGTGAAAATATGTAATAATGCATTTATTATAACACTAGAGACGTGTTGATTYCAGAGAGAAAAAGGAAAAACAGAAATCCAGAGGAAAAGCCACATGTTGACAGATGTCAATAGGTTAAAAACCAGAGAGAGTTAGAGAGAGATACAGAAAGTTAGAGAAAAGAGTAAACCCATAGGACACATTACGGTGGAGGAAGCAGTCGTATTTGAAGCAGCGCCTGCAGAACAACGTATGGAAGGAGTGTNGCTGTAAAACATTTTAAAAATCGGACATGTTGGCTGGATTCACAAGATGTTTATCTTTCATTTGCTGTATTGGACTTGTTAATGTGTGAAAGTTTAATATTTCAGTGGAATGTGGGCCAGGTTAAAAAATATATTTATATAATCATCTTCAGCCAAGGTTCTCTTTTCTGATGTACTGCATTCAGCACACATGAACCATTCTGGCAGATGAGCGTTATGGGGAACTTAGTCGATCCATTCTGTCATTAATACACTGAGGTATGACAGACATAATGTAGTACCGTAGCAGCTGAGGCATTAGTGTTCTCCTACCTGAGAAGACAGGAAGCTGGTAGTCTTCTATTCATGGGTTGCATCTTTCGTCACAATATTGTTTTGAACGTTCGTTTTGGACTGATGCCCAACTGAGCATCCTACTCGATGTATTGTCAATGAGCGCTGATGAAAATGTAATCAAAAGTACCCCAGCTAGCACAGTGGATCTGGGCCGATTCCTGTGTGAGTTATCTGGCCCAAATGTATTACTTGGGGCCTCGGGCCAATTGGGGCTACTCTCTGACAGATGATTACACGGGCCGCTTTATATAATGAACATTTCATTATTTATTTTTCCATATTTTCTCATTGTTTCTGTGATCAAAAATACAATGAACATTTAAATGAAATTCTTTAAGAGTCCTGTGTAGTATTTTAGTATTGTGATACTTTGTGGTACTTTGTGTGATACTTTGTGTGTATGGAGCTTCCCGAGTGGCGCAGCGGTCTAAGACACTGCATCGCAGGGGAAACTGCGTTGCTACAGATGCTGGTTCGAGACCCGTGCCGGCCGCGACCGGGAGACCCATGAGGTGACGCGCAATTGGCCCAGCGTCGTCCGAGTTAGGGGAGGGTTTGGCCGGCCGGAATGTCCTTGTCCCATCGCTCTGTAGCGATGTATATGGTGTTTCCTCTGAGGATGGGTATAATTTGTATGTACAAAATGTTTAATAATAATATTTAAAATGACTAAATCAGGTAATTTTGGATACATTTATTTACATTTACATCGGGCTGCTTCTGGGTGGATTCTGGTAAGATGCCGGCAGGGGTTGGCTAAATTCTGGTAGACGGAAATGGCCCGATGTACTTGGGCCGATTCTAGGCAGTCATTCATTTTGATTCCGGGCCGAGTCTGACACCCGATTCCGGGCCAATTCAATCAGTTCTGGCCGCCCGGAAGAGGACCGCTTCTGGGCCGATTCCTCGTTGCTAGCTGGGGAATTACAGTGGCTTAGAAATACAATGCAATTAAAAAAGAAGGCAAATAAATAAAAACCTTTTGTCATCATTTTGATGTCGCCAGATTGACTTTAGATGCAGTATAACGTTAGCTATTTAGCTAAGATTGAGGGGAGGACACCGGATTTTAGCTAGATACTGTTAGCATTTTATTTATTTATTTTTATTTTACCGTTATTTTACCAGGTAAGTTGACTGAGAACACGTTCTCATTTGCAGCAACGACCTGGGGAATAGTTACAGGGGAGAGGAGGGGGATGAATGAGCCAATTGTAAACTGGGGATTATTAGGTGACCGTGATGGTTGAGGGCCAGATTGGGAATTTGATAGCATTGATAGCTATGTTTAAAAAACTTTGCTAGCTAATGACAACATTGCCATCTGTCTAAAGTACATTTGTTGTATTTCCAGGCACAATAGTGTAATTTAGACTGAACAGTCGTTAGCCTCTGTCCAGAATGACTGGGCTTATCACCACTTTAGGGCACCACGCGATAGAGAGCGCCTTGAGAACGTTCATAACAATGGCATGACACGACCGAGTGACGGAGGTGCAACCTATGAATAGTACCTTAGAATCTTGTCTTTCCCATAATTGTCTCTTAAAGTACTTACGTACCAGACAGACTAACATGAACATCGGCCGTGCGGAGTGGGTGGCCGTCCTATTGCCTCTGACCACAGAACATCGGTCGTCATTTTCTGTTCATTTCCCAACAATTCTACATGTTGAATCGCCACCGTTTGTCGACACCCAGCAGGTGCTCTACTGCGCACCGCTGACGTTCGTGTTGGTCTGTCTTGTCCCTTATAATGCTAGTGTTTCCCCAAGCTACCTGAGGAGCTGGTGGTCTCGTGGTCACTATCCACCTGCTTGGCCTCCTCAGTGGTGCCTGACGGGCCAGGGCAGCTGGAGCTGGGAGGGCGTGGCTGCCGCCGCCGCCGCCGGGGCCTCTGGGAGCGCAGCATCTCCTGATCCGCAAACTCTTTGGCCCCTTTCTTTAGAGGAGGGAGAGAGGAAGAGAGGGACGGAAATGAAGAGGTAGAAGAGTGTTAAAGGAGGGATGAATGGATCAGAGCGTCATCATTGGCTTGTGTGTCTGTTGTCGGGCAGTTAAACACAGAGGACACGTAGAGGATCTGAGCACACCTGTAGCAGAAAGCAGTCCGGACCACAGGGCTCTGTCTCCATGCGAATCTCCTTGCTCTTCCTCTTGTAAACATTGGGCGTAGCGTGAAAAGCTGGAAAGACACATACTATTAGTATACTGATAGTAACAATATACTGTATGTTAGTAGAACAGTAATAGTAGGGACGTAAAACATTTCGCCTGCTGCACAGACCCTATGGACACTCTAGTCTAGAGCGCCTGGTTAAATTGTGCTTAGGAGCATATAAATTCTCTCCATGGTTAAAGTAGGAAGAAATATATGTCATTGTTGTAAAAATGTGTGAGTCTGCTACATTTACTTGTTACATTTATCATATATTAAAATATTGAATTACTTTGACATATTTAATTAGGTTACATTATGCTAATTTCCCAATGGTGGACAGAACGTGTTACTACATTACACATACTAACGTTTTTGCCACACAAGAATTGCAGGAAATACACATCCTTTTTACCTCAGATCGGTGATGTTAGTATTACAGTTTATAGTCAGCATGATCTCACAAAATCGATTGCTTAAAACAGATCAATATCTTTGGTTTAGTACCAGTGGCTGTGTCCAAATACACATACTTGCGTTCTAAATAGTAGGCACTTTGGGTATGCAAAAATATAATGTTTTATAGTATTTTAAATGCCAGGATGTCATACTAACTTTGGGTTTTCATCTAGTAGAATTCGCTGCACACTATTGAGGAAGAGAATAATTTTGAGACCGACGTGTGTTTGACAACAGCTGATAAATCAGATATTTTGGACACTGCCACTGTTTTTGTCATACACGCCAGTCCTTAGTGGGACTTAGAATGCAGCTGTCATTTTTAGACCACGGTGGCTAGAAAAAAATTGGGCGCTCTGGCATGACATGAATTAATGGATTTGAGGGTTAAGCTATCATTCAAATGAAAGCAAACCCCTATTGCTCTTAGAAACCGATGATGAGGTGGTGATTGGTTGAAATTATCCAGTCAAAAAAGTGTTTCCTTTTCCGTATTGGCCATCTAGCAAAATCATTTTCTCACAGAGAAATAAGTTGATAAATGGCTACGACAGGTTGTCATCATTCGACATATATATGTAGTATAGCCAAGTTCATTGAGGTTTGTCTGGTAGAAGCGTGCTAATGGTACATATCGCCACGGTTATTGTCCCAGTTCTATTGATTTCAATACAATATCGATGTGAGTGATTAATATGCTATTGATTACAGTAGAGCAAGCTAATCAATTCCATTCTTGAGTGACCGCTCGGTAAATATTTAAACGTGTGCAGTTTGAAAGGTGCTAATTTAGGGAAAGGGGGATACCTAGTCAGTTGTCCAACTGAATGTATTCAACTGAAATATGTCTTCCGCATTTAACCCAACCCCTCTGAATCACAGAGGTGCGGGGGGCTGCCTAAATCAACATCCACGTCTTCAGTGCCAGGGGGAACAGGGGGTTAACTGCCTTGCTCAGGGGCAGAACGACAGATTTTTACCTCGTCAGCTCGGGATTCGATCCAGCAACCTTTCGGTTACTGGCCCAACGCACTAACCATTTAGCAAAATACAAGTATTCTGAACATGTGTGACACGTGTGTGTAGGGTGTAACTTTTATGTATTGGTCTTCAAAATATCACAAGTATTTCATCATATTGATTATGAATTTGGACATTAACACTCGGACATGAATCAAAAAGACATGACAACAAGAAGCAGCAACAGTATCATTTTCAATGTTTTTTAAGTAATACAAACGGTACTTTAAAAATGATTTTTAAACTGAATCCTACTTTATCAGGTAAAAATTACTGAATGAGCCCAAAAACGTGCTACGATTCATTGATTTTGATGATATTAGTGAAATCGTGAAAATATGTTTGTCCTGGCCAGTAATAATGCATTTATTATAACACTAGAGACGTGTTGATTCCAAGAGAGTCCGAGTGAGACAGAGAGAAAAAACATGAATCTAGAGGAAAAGCCACATGTTGACAGATGTCAATAGGTTAAAAACACAGAGAGAGTTAGAGAGAGAGAGAGTTAGAGAAAAGAGTAAACCCATAGGACACATTACGGTGGAGGAAGCAGTCGTATTTGAAGCAGCGCCTGCAGAACAACGTATGGAAGGAGTGTAAGGACTGCTCCCGCTGGACAGACTTGGCGAACGGCCCGTCTATGTTAGGGGTGCAGAGGGGGGGCAGCTTTACCGGGCTGGGGGGCTCCAGGAGGTCCTTGTACCTAGGGAGGTGTCATTTGGGGAAGAAGGGGATAAAAACAAAACATAGCCTTACCATGCATAATATAACTTTGTATTAGGATTGTATTTTGTATGAGCATGGTATATGGCATGATTTACAGTAGAAGTGGGAAACTGCAGTAAGTAGCTGTATTCTGACTCAAGTAGGTCTATGCCAGGGGTAGGCAACTAGATCAGGCCGCGGGACGATTTTTGTCGGAGCGGATGGTTGGGGGGCCGGAAGATAATTATAATAATTTGTACACTGCAAATAGACCACAACTAAGCCCAAAAAGAAACTGCATTTGGAAATAACAATAATTTCATACCTTGATTACGTTGAGACACGATCAAGTCAAAAAAAAAATATTTGTGGGAATACTTGGGAACAGATTTCCTAAATGAAACAAATATTTTGCTGAGGTTCTGGTGATTTTACAGTCCTTTTCTTTTTTACGAAAAACAAAACATCATTATTCTTTGTTTTACTAAAAACTTTGGGGGGCCCTGTTGCCGACCCCTGGCCTATGCTCATTTGCAGGTGGATTTGGGTGTGAGTGTTTAGTTTGCGGTATTTTATAAGAAAAAGGCCTTTCAGACGGGGATGCAACAACTTTTCTTTTGAGTGTGAGGAGAGAGKGCCGAGAGCATTATTAGCATCTCCCTGMGAGCTCCCATCTCCATGGTGAACACTAAGCAACGCTCGGCTAAGCACAGCACAGTTGTTGGGCACTTTTCTTACTTTTCCTTCAGCTCCTCCGTCGTACCCTTGTAGGGGAACATCGAGGCGATGGCCGTGAATATCTTATCATGCGGGATCTTCTTATTGGCAGGCAAATCCCTCACTAAGGAAGGTAGAGAGAAGAGAAGCAAAGAGCAGATAATTAGCAACTCAACCACCCCTTTTCTAGTTCCAAATTCCCATTGAGATGTAATTGTATTTGCACTTTTTGTCATGTAAGCAATCATATCGGAACGATAGCAAAGTCATGAGCCTATTGAGAAGGACTGTTTGTCCATGTGCCCCCCCCCACCCCAGTTCCCATAATCCCTGGTGCTCTCTATGTGCCAGAGGTCAAAAGGCCTTGTAACCAGTGTTGGTGTTATGACCAAACATGTTCCCCCATCCACCCTGTCTGTCCCTGGGACTGGGACAGTCTCTATGTAGACAATGCCAGGCAGTGCCACCGTGCTGGGACAGAGCGGCCTGCTGGTTCCTGTACAACATGGGGTACAGTACAGTCACAGTGATCTACCTGACCTGTACCCGCTGTTCTCTCATGCCACTGATAAGAGTAGGAGGACAAGTCTATAGCAAATACAAATAAGCGAGCACATTTCCCTTCAGATAGTCCAGCATAGTAAAACCAAGGACTCTCATATAGAAAACAGCACGTATTGCCTTTTGCTAGATAAGCATCCAATCACATCTAGGAGACATGAGCAACTGTGTTAGTTGTGGTTCCATCTTTCAGTCAAAAGACTCTGGAGGACACTTACCCTCTATGACACTCCTCCTCTTCCTCCTGAAGAAGGCTGTGGGGCCCACCTTGGCCTCTTCAGTCCCTTCCCCAGCGCTCTTCCTCACCCCCTTCTCCTCCTCCTCCTCTTTCCCCCCTTTCTCCTCCGCCGCCTCCTCCTCCTCTTCCTCCTCCTCCTGGTCTGAGTACTGGCTCAAGGCCTCCACCAACTCCTTAAAGATCTCGTCGTTGATGAACCCTCCCTCTGGGAGACAAACCACACAGTCAACATGTCAGCACCTACTGATGACATCATGCAATATACGTCAGCACATATCCCCTAAACAATTAAGATTGCCCCAGCAGCATACAGCAACGCACGTACTGTACCGGTGACATCCTGGAGCACGCCTAACCCCCACGTCTCCAATAATATAACTCCGTGATAGATCAGACTGACAGTGTGGGTAATCGAAACAGGACAGAAAGGATGATATCCCTCGTCTACGTAGGTAGGCAGGTCACCTCTGTCTCCATGGACACCGTCATAGTTGTCGATGAGCTCCTCCAGGAAGGCCTCGTCCTGCTCCAACACCTCGTCTCCCATGTAGGGGATGTTATGAAGGAACGTCTCATCCTCCACCTAGGAAACAATTTTTATTGTATTTTCTTATTTAACTAGGCAAGTCAGTTAACTTCTTTGGGATAGGCGGCAGCATTTTCACTTTGGATGAATAGCGTGCCCAGAGTGAACTGCCTCCTACTCAGTCCCAGATGCTAATATATGCACATTATTATTAGTATTGGATAGAAAACACTCTGAAGTTTCTGAAACTGTTTGAATGATGTCTGTGAGTATAACAGAACTCATATGGCAGGCAAAATCCAGAGAAAAAATCCAAACAGGAAGTGGGAAATCTGAGGTTTGTAGTTTTTGAACTCAGCCCCTATCGAATTCACAGTGGGATATGGGTTATTTTTCACTTCCTAAGGCGTCCACTAGATGTCAACCGTCTTTAGAACGTGGTTTCAGGCTTCTCATGTGAAGGGGGGCCGGATGGGAGCTGTTTGACTAAGGGGTCTGCCTGCAGCCTCGTTCTCAGTCATGCGCATTTCACATGAGAGGTAGCTCTCGTTCCATTGCTTTTCTACAGACAATGGAATTCTCCGGTTGGAACGTTATTGAACATTTATGATAAAAACATCCTAAAGATTGATTCTATACTTAGTTTGACAAGTTTCTTCGACCTGTAATATAACTTTTTGAACTTTTCGTCCGACTGGACCTGAACGCGCTTTTGGATTTTTTTTACCAAACGCCCTAACAAAATAAGCTATTTTGACATAAATGGACATAAATGATGGACATTATCGAACAGAACAAACATTTATTGTGGAACTGCGATTCCTGGGAGTGCATTCTGATGAAGATCAGTGTATATTTATAATGTTATTATGACTAATGTTGACTGCGCAACATGGCGGATATTTATTTTGGCTGGTTTGGGCTCTGAGCACCGTTCTCAGATTATGCTTTTTCCGTAAAGTTTTTTTAAAATCTGACACAGCGGTTGCATTAAGGAGAAGTGTATCTAAAGTTCCATGCATAACACTTGAATTTCCATCAACATTTATAATGAGTATTTCTGTGAATTCATGTGGCTCTCTGCAAAATCATAGCATGTTTTTGAACTACTGAACATAACACACCAATGTAAAATTAGATTTTTGGATATAAATATGCACTTTATCGAACAAAACATACATGTATTGTGTAACATGAAGTCCTATGAGTGTCATCTGATGAAGATCATCAAAGGTTAGTGATTAATTTTATCTCTATTTGTGCTTTTTGTGACTCCTCTCTTTGGCGGAAAAAATGGCAGGGTTTTTCTGTGACTTGCTGGTGACCTAACATAATCGTTTGTGGAGCTTTCGCTGTAAGGCATTTTTGAAATCAGACACTGTGGCTGGATTAACGAGAATTTTATCTTTAAAATGGTGCCTAATACTTGTATGTTTGAGAAATTTGATTTATGAGATTTCTGTTGATTTGTATTTGGCGCCCTGCAATTTCATTGGCTGTTGGCGAGTCCTAGACAGGTTAAGAACAAATTCTTATTTACCCCGGCCAAACCCGGACGACGCTGGGCCAATTGTGACCCGCCCTATGTGACTCCCAATCAACAAACACATAGTCACATCTGGCTGTGTGTGTGTTAATGTGGTACATGAATAACTCTGTGTGCATATGTTCATATTAGGGCTTTTATACCTGTGTAATAACAGCGTAGTAACGTTAGAAGTGACCTATCATGTTGTGGCACAGTAATTGAGAAATGACTGTTATTGCATAGAGATGGGGTTGAGCGTTTATTGTTATTACACAAGTGGAATAAGGACGTGTTTTTCCTGGTGTGTATGTACACTACCGTTCAAAAGTATTAAAACACCTACACATTCACAGGTTTTTCTTTATTTGGACTATTTTCTACATTTCTACATCTAAAATATATTTTGATTTGTTTAACACTTTTTTTGGTTACTATATGATTCCATATGTGTTATTTCATAGTTTTGATGCCTTCACTATTATTCTACAATGTAGAAAATAGTAAAAATAAAGAAAAACCCTTGAATGAGTCGGTGTTCTAAAACTTTTGACCGGTAGTGTATACTGAATGTGTGTGTGTGTTTCACTGTGTGTGTGTTGTCGGGAAAGCCCCATACCATGAAGTTCTGCTGCAGAGGGGACCAGGAGTACATGAAGGGGATTCCTGCCACGGTCGTCAGGGGCCGCATGGCAACCGCCTGAGGTTTAATCGCTGGGAAGCCAAACTCCACCATGCACAACTGTGATTGGACCAGAGACAGATGGGTGAGTATGACAAAGGAGGACAGACCAGCACTGGATTATAACCAACAGGTAGGCTACTATTACCCAAATGGATAAAGACAACGCTATATCCACTGACACTACTCTGAAATGAACTAGGAAACAAATACCAACACACTAGAGAAGAGCATAGCGAGAATTTCAGGAACACAAGATGCTGCTCTGTCTGCCTCCAGGCTGTTTTCATCATAGGTTCTGAGAGAGTTTAGTTATTGACCTCAGTAAGGCAGCCTCATGACCCCTTTTTGGCAGCTTAGCATCTCCCTGAAAAGGGATGAAACATCACAGTCCTCTGTCAGCCTGATGGGAGAGCAGACCCTGGCCTGGTTAATGAGGAGGCAGGAGCCAGAATGGGCTAGTTAATGGCCAAAATGTAGATTTCCCCTTAAATACACATACACAAAAGTAAATATTCTTCATGAGATAGCCATAAACAATAACTGGTAGTGCTGCAACATGTTTGAAAGGTCTAGAACTTATCTTTCTTATAAATTGCTGAGGTGTACTCCCTTTGAGGACACAAACTCAAGTACATAGTACAAATATTAAGAAAAATCTGATATTATTTTTTTCCTGTTCAACAAAAGTGGCACAACAGGGCTTGAAATGACTGAAATGCGTTCTAAATATAGGAACAATCAAATTATAAAGGACTTTACTGTAAGATTTCACCTTTCTTATAACTGTAAAATAAATGTGATCATACAAACATTCTCTGGGCAATCCAGAGACACCATTCAAATGTGTGCAGACCAACAATGTCTACAAACCCTGGATTGCTGATGCTATGTATTGGCCATTGAGAGGCTTTAAAGCAACCGGTCGGACATATTGGCACTCCGCAGTAGGAGAAGTCCTCCATAGGAATGAATGGAATTCTAAAGTATTTAAATGAAATGTTTCAAAGACAAAATGACACGTATTTAAGTATATGGTGCAGACTCGTTACAACCTAATATTTAAGCACTAAGGGCTTTTGTCCATCTGTGACCAAGAGAAAGGCGTCTTGTTTCAATTCTACAAAATTATTTTGGATTTTTTCCTGTTGAGAGCTATAAATCCACCTGAGAACATCATTGGGAGATGAAACTTCTATTGCTGCATCTGCTAGACTCTCCCGTTTCATACGAGCTATTGCAAGCGCAGCTACGAGGTTCACTGGCACAGGAAATCGTTGCTTTGTCTGGATAGGCCAGAAAATGTGATGCGTCGCCTACTACTGTATGTCTCTCTATCCTTTTGTCTCTCTCTCTCTCTCTCTCACCTTTTTACCGGGTAGCGCTCCACCTGGGGTAGACAGGGGAACTGACTGGATCCTCAGCTTGGACCACTCCTCGTTCAGAAGGTTGGTACGTTCCTCTATCTTCTGCCGGTTGGACATGAACAAGGCCTGGAAAAGACAGGAAATGTAAGAAGAGTTTGTAATACCTATACACACAATCTCTCTCTTCTCTCTCTCTCTCTCTTCTCTCTCTCTCCTGACCTTGACCTCCTCTGCGTTTTTAAAGCGTTTCAGCTGACGGAGGCGCATGTACTCAGACTTCACCCTCTTCCTCCACTCCAACAGGCTTTGGGAGGGTATGTTGGAGGCAGAACAAGGTGTTGGGGTCAGGATTAGGGCCGGGTCCGGGACTGGGTCTGAGACAGGGACATCTGGGGCCTCCTCCATGGTCCTGCACAATGATAGAAATGACTGGAGTTACTGGCACTGACACAAAGATGAAACACATGGAAGTGCCCTGGTCAATCATGCTAAAGAACACTTTTCTATTTCACCGATTCTTAAGGGTCAATTTGTGTGTTGTTAGAAGTAGTATTAAAGGAGGATATCACTGTCCGTGTGAATGTGGTGTGCCCAACTCCAAAAACACGTTTTACTTGGATCTGGGATGTGATAACATCAATGGCAATTGGAAAAGTAATTTTCCAAGAGCTTCCCGTAAGAGAAGTGATTCACCCCCCCCCCACCCACCACCACACACACACACACACACACACACACACTCACACAGCCAAACGAAACGCATGACTCCAACTTCTGCATGCTTGTGCGTGAGCGAACCACCGCCCCCTTCTGTTAGCAAAAGCACCAAGGACTGCATTAAAAAGGCTTTTAAAAAAACACCTTCCAGTGCATCCTGGTCAGCGCTATAATGTGCCATTCGTAATCGTATCATGTGGGACTAGAACAACGGAATCAGAAAATAACGGGCCTATAATAAAGTGAAACCGCAAGCACGTCAAACTTGTCATATACCGAGACCAAATGGCAGTCTGAAAAACACGTTCTCCCCTGCACATACAACATTAGTAAAAGTGGGCGTTTCTCTTCTGAAAGCCAATATGAAAACAGAGCAGCTAAGTGCGTAGTACACTTTTCCAGGATTTCATAACCTCTTCTGCAGAATTCTATAACCCTATCCCACAAAATGTTGTGGGATTGGTGAGAAGCAAAATAAATGTCGCGCTGCGTAAAGGCTTTTCGTTTTCAGGGCAAATGAGTCGTATTAACCGTATCAGGCATTAGCCTTCCTTAGAATCCTACACCCTTAGAATCCTACACCAACAGTCGATAACAGAAGTCACATACGTTGATGCATCGCCTATCCATTTCAATTGTGTTCGTTTTACGCAATGGACAGCTTTCACGCCCAACCAATAACATTATACTGTGATATTTCTAATGCGCTTCTCTGGGATGCGCGCACACATGTTCAGTTTTGATACAGTGTCGCAGTTAGAAATACCTTTAAGGATCCTCGTGTCCTCTTATTTGTAGCGACTTGAGCTCGCCACTAAAGCGTTGAACTCCCCGTATGAAATCCACCATAAAATACGGTTTCTTCGCTACGGACGCGAAGTAAATAATAGGGTCAGTGTATTTGTGTTCACACGCCGATGGGATCCGAAGATTCCTATGTCGTCCGCAAGCATCCTGAAATTGAAGTTGTACAGTTAAAAGCTGCGCACTTAACTGGCTCAGTTAGAGAGTGACGTCTTTATTGTGATCACACTGTGCTTGGTAGCTGGACTGGGGTAAAAAAGCGTGCGACTTGAAAGTATATGGACATTTGGATAGCCCACATGTAGCTTATGAATGATTCTACTCACAAGGGCTACACGCCTAGTATAAGGCTACTACTAACGTTATTACTACAAACAGAATACTATTACTATTAGTCAACTATTACATAGGCGACCAAGCTACTATAGGCTTCTAATAACTAGTGGATAATACTAATTTATCAAAATGCTACAGTTGATAGGTAGTCATAATAATGATGTTTAATATGTTTATTATTTGTTCATATAATGAGATATAATTTAAAAAAAAAGTAAAATAGAACAAATGCCTATACCTATATGGATGTAATGCATTTTAATATGAGGGTCAGGTGATGATATTTGGGAAGGTTATAGTAACATCATTCGTTCATCACCAACTACCTTTGCTCTCATACTGTATATTGGTAAGGTGCCCTGTTGTATTTTTCCATAATTCATGTATAAATGTCATTCACATTTATACTGGGGTAAAAATAAACATATATTATCAATGAGTATTGTTCCTCAATCAATCATGGAAGAGGAAGCCTCCAGCCTCCAGTCTAGCGCATGTCGTTTTCCTTCTCTCGGGGGGCGGGTGCGCAGCGCGAGCTGGGGCTGTGGTACGCTACTCCTAGTCACGTGATTCTCAGAGGAAGGAGAACTCGACTGGTCCAGAAACACAGACAACCCAGCGGCCCAGCCAGGCCAATGTTAGCTGTGTTCAACAGTCAGTGCTCATCGAACAGTAGCCTGGCCTACCATTAGAGACGTACTGCTTTTTATGATACACTATGTCTGTTTAAATTAAATGGCAAATAACTGTCTGGAGGATAGAAAGAAAATATTCTATGCAAAGCATAATCTATTATAGAGTGTTCATAAATACCATAGAAACAGCTAATAGATACATATTACATCATGATGGCAATGTAAATGCTTTATAAATGAAGTACTGTTCAGGTAGGAGTGAAAACTAACAAAACTGCTGGTGAAAGTGAAGCCTGCTGTCTTTTTTTCCATACACAAGATGGCACTGTAGGGCTACTTTTATTAAAGTTCTCCATTATATTACAGTTGTACCAATATCACTATATTAGGCCTACAATTCTTCCAGGGTGTAGAATGACAAGTCTACGGCTGGTTTATGATCGGGCCATTGGGTGATAGTGTAAGTGATAGAACAGGGGTGGGCCGAATGACAAGCAACAGGATGGAAAAGGACAACATAATCCACTTCAAAACACCAGGCCCAACCAGAATAAAATAGTGATTAAGTAATGAAATCATCTTCAAAACGCCAGGCCAACCAGAATAAAAGAGTGATTAAGTAAGAAATAATCTTCAAAATGTGTCTAGTTGCTGTCTTTTGACRTAAACCATATGCTCAGTCTTTACTCTGTCATCGGGCCTTATTGATAATGTATTGATCATTGATTCACATTTAGCACAGTATGGCCGGCCCACCTACAATGGAATCATTTTTGTGTACAATTAGTTCTGATTCTCACTCATAGTTACTGGCTGTGTATTCCTGRGGCCATTAAGCATCTCAGAGTAGGAGCGCTGACTTGCCTTTTAGATCCTAGATCAGCACTCCTACTCTGAGATGCTTGCTAAATACAGCCCCTGATCYGTAATTCTGACWSYRMASASWRWRRSKSTKTYWSWGTGTSWCMYMKAGWGYKCTYYTMYRSKGYGYKTTTYTYTKYSCSCKCTCTCTCTCTCTCTCCTGSCACATCCACATTGGTGCTCGATCTGGGCCKTGGCGAGTTTAYACTAGACTGTGAAACAATAGYMAACATGAGAAAGCAGGAAGAYATGCYTGAGAGGGAGGCCCTTATCAGCGGAAAGTTCTTAATTGTGCTCTATGTAAACGGTGTGTGTAACTCTTGGCACCTGGAAAGAGGGTTTGATATCGTCAGATGTGAGAGTGGAGATGGATCAGTTCAGAGGCCTATCGCTGCAGCTGGTGAAATACACTACACAGTTATTAATCATCTCAAATAATTCTCGAATTGAGGTGCTGATCTAAGCGTTTTTCGACATTCCTCAAAATATGCTTGTGTCTTGTAGCCCTTGGACATTTATTTGAGCCTCCCAATGGAATCGTTTGGTAGAAGCTGATGCGCTAGAGAGAGAAGAAGTGTAGCTGAGTTTATGGTGAAAATTCTACGATGGCACCAATAGTACAGATGACATGTGTTGCCTTATCCCTTGATGGCTCTGCGCAGATTCAGATTAGCTAATGTACTCAAGTCCTTAAACGTTGGAGGTTTATTCAATCAGTTGTATAAAGAAAAACAAATCCTTGATCTGTGTTGAAATGTGGAAGTCATTTCGGCCCAGAGTCCTAGCAAGCTCAGTCCCAGCTGAGGCAGACAGTACATCAGTGACGTGGATGAACGCATCATGAATGCGTCATTCTTTGTGTGTACTGGAGGGCCCAGCAGTGTCTCAATGTACTACAGCAGCTCTGTGGATACGCCAATGACTGCCTTGCAAGGGGTGAGACATTCCACTGAACTACTGCTGGGGGGATAGATTTGTCATCAGCCATTACCTCACACAATAAATACAGAAACACAAAAACATATCTCCCCTCATCACCAGCTGGGACTTCCCCCACACTCCTTGTGCTGACAGTGACAGAAAACCCAAATCCTATTTGACCTATGTACACTTCACTGTTAGTGTTAAGTTAATAAACGTTTCCCTACAAACAAAGTGAAGTTGATATAAGTTTCCTTACAAACTTGATTCAGCTCTGTCTGTTTCTCACAAGGAGCTCTAGCCTTGAGACATATCAAATAGCAACAAATTTTTTTATTGACAGTTTGTGTTGTCAATGTTGAAGCTATTCATGTTGAAGCTATTCATTTCAGCCTTTGTGATCTCAATTACTGTGAATCAACACTGAGGATACATCTTTAAAATAGTTTTCCACTTCAAGCAAGCTACACTGAGTGTACAAAACATTAGGAACACCTTCCTAATAATGAGTTGCACCCCCTTTTGCCCTCAGAACAGCCTCAATTTGTTGAGGCATGGACTCTGCAAGTTGTTGAAAGTGTTCCACAGGGATGCTGGCCCATGTTGACTCCAATGCTTCCTACAGTTGTGTCAAGTTGGCTGGATGTTCTTCTTCTGGTGGACCGTTGTTGATGCACACAGGAAACTGTTGAGTGTGAAAAACCCAACAGCGTTGCAGTTCTTGACACACTCAAACCGGTGCACCTGGCACCTACTACCATACCCCGCTCATACCCCGTTCATCTACACTGATTGAAGTGGATTTAACAAGTGACATCAATAAGAGATCATAGCTTTCACCTGGATTCAGCTGGTCAGTCTATGTCATGGAAAGAGTAGGTGTTCTTAATGTTTTGTACACTCAGTGTATATCCAGTCTATATGAATAGACACCCACACCTTTTTGACAGCTGAAGTCTAGCAGGCTGTATTTTTGTGTTTCAGAGAAAGATATTTGTGTAAAGAATGCAACTCAGAAAAATGTCCCCGTAGCGTACATATCCATTCCGACTGGACTTGGAATTGGTAAATTGTTGAGCTGACATGATACTACTCTAACCCAATGATTTTAGGTCAATGTCAGATGAATTTGAGGGACCAGTTTACAACTAAACCATTTACTTCAGAGGCTGAAATACAATGCATTAAACCATATATTGCAAAAAAGTTTGTCTATTTGCTCAAACCATTATCGAGAATGTTTTACTTGTTTATCTGGTCTGTGGTGATTTAAAATAATCCACTGTCTGGTCCATTAATTGAAACATGACTGAAACTGGAAAGGCGTCAAAGGGGATTCTATGTCATTAACATACTGCCTGAATTCGCTACACTGGTTCAGCTTAAATAGTTCAGCTGCAATGTGATTTCTAGTTTGCTCAACATTTGGACATATGTAGCTGAACCAAAATGAATTCTCAAGTTGAATTGTATGTTCCCTCAACCTAAAATGTAAAGTTGAGTGAACATACAATTCAACTTGAGAATTTATGTTGGTTTAGCTAATATGTAAACATAAAGAAAGTTGCACACTCTAGTTATGCTCCAACTGACATTTTGACGTCGTCGATAATATGCCCAATTTTTTTGCAAATTGGAAATCGCATTGCAGCTGGTTGCTGTGAGTATTTTAAGTTGAATCAACACATTTAGAAAAAAATGGTTTTACAGTGTATTGGAGCACATATTAGTCTGCAAATCAGTTTACTCACAGGATTTGAGCAAGTGAGAAAGGCTACAGAGTCATCAGCTTGTCAGCAGTCTATTTTCAAAACGAAGACCTTTAGTGACTACTGTACAGATAGACAAACTGAACGTCTGATAGAGTGTGAGGAAGAATAGAAGAGAGAGAGACAGAGACAGATCAGACCTATGCCCCTCCTGCCCACCCCATGCACCCCACCCCCGCAAAGAGGGCCTCAACATGGAAGTCACACATACGCCCAGGCAGTGAGCGGGCAAACAGGCCCAACCCCCACTCTTACACTCGCCCAAGTCAATGGCATGTACCAGATGCTCAGCAGGCTCTGCTCACACTTACTGGCCTGAGGCCAAACCACACGACCAACAACATTGGACACTTTATGGAACAAAGCCTTCACTATATCATCCTGGAATATCCAAGGCCTGAGGTCATCTGCATTTGGCCTAAAGAGCAGGAACCCGGACTTCACCAAAGAAGTCGGTAATACAAACATTGTCATCTTGCAAGAAACCTGGTATAGAGGAGACGGACCCACTGGTTGCCCTCTAGGTTACAGAGAGCTGGTAGTCCCATCCACCAAACTACCAGGTGTGAAACAGGGAAGGGACTCAGGGGGTATAATAGTTTGGTAAAGAGCAGACCTAACTCACTCCATTAAATTAATCAAAACAGGAACATTTTACATTTGGCTAGAAATTCAAAGGAAATTATCTTAACAGAGAAAAATGTCCTCCTGTGTGTTACCTACAGTGGGGCAAAAAAGTATTTAGTCAGCCACCAATTGTGCAAGTTCTCCCACTTAAAAAGATGAGAGAGGCCTGTAATTTTCATCATAGGTTACACTGCTTAACTAATGACAGA
>NC_036860.1:6431139-6437005 GCF_002910315.2 Salvelinus sp. IW2-2015
TAGGGAGTGGATAGAAGAGACTCAACTATGGGGAATGGACCTTAATAGGCCAAGACAATAGGTAGAAGAAACACACTTGTTGGCGCAATTATTTAGAAATGAAGAAGGTTCAAGATGACGGTCAATTCACCCTCGGTCTGGGTCCATCAAGATTTCACCTGTGGCCTCAAATGACTCATGAGGAAGGAAGATAATCCCCAGAATAACACGGCCAAAGAACCTGGTACAATGCCTGGAAGAGAGCTTGGAACACAGTTCCCTCCAAGAAAGCATTTAATAACACCTATCGCCGTCCATGAAAAGATTAAAGGCCTGCTTAGCGCTTATCTGCTTAGGGAGTCCCCCCTGCCTTAAGCCAGTGATGCTTTCCAGGCGATCTGACAGTTAATCGACCATCTGGATATCCAGAGGAGGATGGAGAGTCATGTGGTTCTGATGACAAAAATAGAGCTTTTGCCGCTAATCCCCGCCTGTTTTGGAGGAAGATGAAGATGAGTTGACAAACCCAGTACACACCATTCCCACCTGGAAGGCATGGGAGGTTGGACACCTCATTTTTTGGGGATTGTTATTTCTGCAACAAGGGACAGGCGAACTGTGCCGACTCTAGTTGGAGGGGAGGAATGGATGGGTCCAGTATCGCTGATCTGCAACAGCTTCTTTCCCTCAGTAAAAGCAGCTTGAAGAGATTGGCGTGGCTGGGTCCTTCCCAGCATTGAAACCGAACACGAGGAACACAGTCATAGCATATAGGTATGGCTTTTCCGTAAGAAGCATCTCGAAGGTCCTGAAGTGGCCCTGCCAGTCTCCAGACCTGAACCCAATAGTACAACATCTTGAGGGGGAGTGAAAGTCCGTTACTTGCCCAAGCTGACAGGCCCCAAAAACTCTAAGAGATCTGTAGAAGATTCTGTTAGGGAAGGGTGTCCTGCTGGCTGTGCAAAACCTAGTTTCAAGAAACTACATGGAAACGTATGTCTGCTGCTAATTGCGAACAAAGGTTTCTGTACAAATATTATTCTGCATTTTATATGTATCAAATAACTTATGTCATGCAATTTATTAAACTGCAAAATTAATATTACTTTAAAATCATACAATGTTTATATCTTTTCTAATTTTGTTTTCAGATCCTCGTTCCTATAGTTAAGTGTAACCTATGAAAAATTAACAGATCGTTCTACAGGGGCTGTTAAGTGGAAACCTGCAAATCGGCAGATAGTATCAAAATACTGTTCTCCCAAACTGTATTACGAAAGATATTGGCAACGGCACTAGAAAGTCTCGCACAACGGGGCATCACCTACGTAGAATCTGACAAGTCTAAATGTTTCTAGTTTCTTGGAGATGATATTCTTGGTGCCCTTACTTTAGTCCACCAGAACAAGGTACTATTCAAGCGAAAGCACCTAGTAATACTTGCATCAAGATTTGAACTGGCAGACTTAACTAAGTATATTCTAGTTAAGAACAAATAATGGTATTCCAAAAAAAGTCTCAGTCGCCAGGTACCAACATAATTTGTCAAAAAATCTGCGAGGGCACCATCTGCCCTAGAGGCACCCCAAAAACTAACAGTACTTGGGCCTTAACATTGCAGCGCCACAGAGTAAGCTTCACAAGTCATTGTTGACGTCTGAGAGACAGTAAGGAGAAGAGAATCTCTATTGCAATCAAAGGAACATAAAATTCAATTCAATTGAAGATATAGGACTATAAACTTGAATCAGTCATAGACCCAACTGCCTTGTCTGATGTGTAGGTCGGGTCCGCTTCACAACCAAGATTTCAAATAGGGACACAAACACAATTTGATGACTTCTGCATATGCGAAAAGAATTCGCCAAATATATTATCGTGTACAACTTTGTCGATACACAAATAATGTGCAAGAGCAGAAGTAGCGGATACCACTAATGATCAAAATCCAGAAAAGAGACGTAAATTCTACAAACCACTAAAAGGAAGCGATTCCACCTTCCACTAACTAAAGCCATCACTACAGAAGATGAACCTGGAGAAAAGAGTCCGTAAGCAATGCTTTCCTGGGGCTCTCGTAATCATTTAACAAACACACCACAGAGGCCCCAGGGAACGCAGCAACAGATATTTATGACCACAAGCAAATCATGAGAAAACAAAAAGATATACTTGAAACAATTGGGAAGAAATCTTAACAAAAAAAACTGAGCAAAACTGAATGCTTAAATTTGGCCCTAACAGAGAGTAACCAGAAGAATATAACTACATGTGACTGACACAACTAAGCACTTAAGGAAAGCTTTGACTATGTACAGACTCAGTGAGCATAGCCTTGCTATTGAGAAAGGCCGCCGTAGGCAGACATAGCTCTCAAGAGAAGACAGGCTATGTGCACACTGCCCACAAAATGAGGTGGAAACTGAGCTGCACTTCCTAACCTCCTGCCCAATGTATGACCATATTAGAGACACATATTTGCCTCAGATTACACAGATCCACAAAGAATTCGAAAACAAACCCAATTTTGATAAACTCCCATATCTACTGGGTGAAATACCACAGTGTGCCATCACAGCAACAACATTTGTGACCTGTTGCCACAAGAAAAGGGCAACCAGTGAAGAACAAACACCAATGTAAATACAACCCATATTTATGCTTATTTATTTTCCCTTGTGTACTTTAACCATTTGTACATTGTTACAACACTGTATATATACATAATATGACATTTGTAATGTCTTTATTGTTTTGAAACCTCTGTGTAATGTTTACTTTTCATTTTTATTGCTTATTTCACTTTTGTATATTATCTACCTCACTTGCTTTGGCAATGTTAACACGTTTCCCATGCCAATAAAGTCCCTTGAATTGAATTGAGAGAGAGAGAGGGAAAAAGCGACAGAGACAGAGAAAGAGACAGAGACAGAGACAGAGAGATAGAGATGATGTGTTATTTGGCACCTAGATTCTGACAGCTTGACATTGACGGAGCCCTTCGGTTTTGACTGTGTTATTGTCTCCATACAAAATAGTCAAACTAGTCAAAACAAAACATGACTTTGTCATTAATAGTCCAGTAATGTGAATTGCACCTTAGGCAGTAATGAACCAATGCCAAAGCAATAAAAGATGAGAATGCACTTCCCAAATATTCAATCATCATCACCGCCAACACCATGACCAGTATAGAGAAAGCCCATGCTCTTAAACCAGCTGAGGGATGGGGCTGAAGAAATGTAACCACTTTCAAATTCAAAGACAGCGCTCTGGATGCAAGGACTGACCATCATTGGTATCACCATTATAGTTTGAACCATGTTTTGAGGCTATACAGTATTTGTTCACATTTACATTGTTTAAAACAGTGGAATAAAACAAGCTTATATTTTGGGTTCTGATGGCGTACGACAGTTGAACTAAGCTCATAAGGCATTTTTCAGATATTTTTTCAAGAATCAGTGGGTATAATGTATGCCATTCATTTACAAGTCAAAAAATGGAAATCGCAGAATGCCCCTTTAAGTCTTCCAGTGAGTCTGAATGTGAGATAGGGAGTCAGAGCTGCATGGCCCATTCCATTCACTCTCCTTCAAGTAATGGACTGCCAGGTGAGAGTTGTGAAGATAAGACAGATGGAGGATACAGATAGGAGTGGGGCCTCTCCTCTGTTCTGCCGTGGCTGACTGGGGAAGGATGCACTCTGTGAATTGTCTTCAGGTGTCAACTTCAGACGGGCTACCTGGCTGCAACCCCATCTCCTCTATTCAGGCCTAATAGGCAATCCATCCATCCCCATTATCTCCAGCTCTTGTGATGGGCAGCTAATTAATCACAATTGTGTGAGTTTTTATTTAAAAAATTGGTCTCTCTCGGTCTTGTAACCCCCTTRTCCCTCAGAACAATGTTGTCTCATTTCCTCTATATACCCTAACAAGCAGGGGTTGGAACCAAAATAATTTCCCAATCGTTTCATTCTGAACAGAACCATTATTTTTTTTGTTCCAACCAGCAAAATAAAGTTCAATCCCCAAAAAGTAATGGCTTATATTGTTCCTTTCTGTTCCTTTTGAAACCTCCGATTATTTATTTTTATTTTTTTACAATTAGCTCAACATCTCCAATCAGGGCAGATACAGCAGCTTGCTATGGAGCGGGCAAGTTATTTAAATGAAATGGACAGTGTAGGGCGCGAGATGCAACTGACATTTTGCTGATGGGGAGCGAGTGAGAGAGGGTGTAGGAGGAGGCTTGGCTTGAAGCACTGGGCATCTTGTTGTTATGACAAGCATTATCTGATCAGGCCCACAGGAGGAGTGGCTTCTATGAAGGGACATTGAATGTCTTTGAACTTCAGAGAGTTGGTATAATGTTGGACCAGCTAAAAAACTTGTGTGTGCAGAGTGGCATCAGAATTAAAATAAAAACATGTGTTTTTGTGGTTAATAAATCCATCTGTACACAGATCCCTCACAAGCGTACATATTGCACCGTACCCAAATACATCCTATGTAAACATACACATACAATGTCATGACAGCACTTGCATGTACACTGTATACCTGTATACTACTAATGTATGTAGAACATGTCCCACATTATTTTGTTATAATTGCCAGTGCGTGTATGTGTGTGTGTGTGGTGTGTGGTGTGTGTGTGTGTGTGTGTGTGTGTGTGTGTGTGTGTGGTGTGTGTGTGTGTGTGTGTGTGTGTGTGGTGTGTGTGTGTGGTGTGTTGTGTGTGTGTGTGTGTGTGTGTGTGTGTGTTGTGTGTGTGTGTGTGTGTGTGTTGTGTGTGTGTGTGTGTGTGTGTGTGTGTGTGTGTGTGTGTGTGTGTGTGTGTGTGTGTGTGTGTGTGTGTGTGTGTGTTGTGTGTGTGTGTGCGTGTGTGTGTGTGTGTCTGTGTTTGCACATCCACAGAGATAATGATGTTTTGGTCATTGACCCATGTCAGTCATGTTTTTATTGTCTAAGAAGCCTGAACCAAGAATCATTAGCCTGACGTTTGTGATTAAATGGGAGTGACACAAAGGGAGAGAGAGAGGAGGTGAAAGAGAGAGAGAGAAAAGGAAGGAGATGGGCAGAAGAATTACACCTCCAGCTTCTGTTAGCTTTAGTATCCACAGTGTAGCAACGTGATCCCATATCATAGCCTAGAGTCCATAAAGAATTATAAACCTTAAATATCAAAGTTACTTTGTCTTCCTCAACACTCATATGGCAGGAGCACTCCTGAGCTATCCTTGACAGCCCTTTGATTCATTTTCCTTTGGCCTGAAAGACAGGAAATGAATAGAAAGCTTGGATATTGTCAGGCGCTAAATGGAAAAGTACTACTTCTCCGCCTTGTCTGGAGCCCGATGCTGCTGCTCTGGCAGGATCAATGCAGTGAGAGCTGCTTCTCAGTCCCCCTTGGCTTGCTGCTCTCCTCTCTCACACGACCCTGAGTGGAGCGGCTTCCAGAGTGTGTATAATTCGATACAATGCCATGATCTGTCTCCGGGCCGCATGGGCATCATCTGAGGAGTGACGTACTCCCTGCAGTCTATGTCTTAATATACTTGTGAGGATTTTTGTGGACCACAATTGATTCTCATCAAAATCCTAACCCTAACCCTAACACTGACCCTAACCCCTAAACCCCTAACCCTGACCCTTAACTCTAACCCTAAAACAAACTCTTAAATACGCCTTTTAACAAGTGAGGATCAGCAAAATATCTTACTTCTCAGAATTTTAAGTTAGTTTACTATTCTTGTGAGGACTTCTGGTACTCAAAACAAGTATGTAACCACTTACACACACACACACACACACACACACACACACACACACACACACACACACACACACACCACACACACCACACACACACACACACACAC
>NC_036860.1:6437030-6484479 GCF_002910315.2 Salvelinus sp. IW2-2015
AGCCTTAAATGTAATGTTCGACAAGTATCCAACCCCTGGGAAAGAAATCTCTAGTTAGATGCCAGGCGTAAAGAGGAATCTGTTCTGGTGAATATTAGAATCTAATCTGACTCATTAAAATTCTGAGTTTCGCTTTCATTTTACAGTCTTGCCATTTACGCATTCATCAGTAGACTTTGCCGTGAACATTGTAGATTTCCAGTGTTGAGACAGTAGATTTACTGTGCAGGTTATAAGTGTAAATGGGAAACGACATATATCCAACTAGTCAAGTGACAACTGTCTTGAGTTATGCATTCTGTACAACCAACTGATCCTTGCATTTCCCAACAAGCGACCGTCACCTTCTAACCACTATGCCTGGCGAAGTGAGCGAGCCGTACATGTAGGCAGAGTCGATACGATGTACGTGTCGTGCGCAGCTCAGCTTTCCACAGGACGGGTACAGTACTAGTTCATACTCTATATCCATTCCAGTCTTACATGAATGTTTTTAGATAAGAAGTAACGATCCAAAACACTCCACAGTAGGAGTAGTTACCAATGCTCCACTTATCACATGGCCAACCCCATGTGCTCCTCGTTAGTATAGTGGTGAGTATCCCCGCCTGTCACGCGGTGAGACGATGGTTCCAAATCCCCACCGGGACGAGCGGAAGGGCCATAATTTTGTCCTTCGAGTAGGCGTGCTACAATTTCACTGCAAGCCCAACAAATTACAGAAACAAATCCTGGAATTTCTAGCATTATGATACGATTTCCAGCTTTCGTTATCACTGCTTTGCAACGGCATATGGTGTTCTTGTGAGATTCTCGCCTGCCACGCGTGGAGCCCGGGTCTCTGATTTCCGTACCGGGCCAGATGCAGAAGTTACCGTTCAAGACACGGCCCATCCGTCTTGAACATTTAATTCGACAAGTATCACAAACCCTGGGGAAAGATAATCTACCTGTCGTCAGATGCTCAGCGATCGCTGCGTAACAATAGAAATCTGCTGAATTCTTGAGGACATAGACTATTTCATCAATCTGAAACTCTCTTGAAAAAATCGGTAGATTTGCTTTCATTTACAGTCTTTGCAGCATTTACGCATCTCAGTAGACTATTCTGGGTGAACTCCATGCACTAAATTTCCAAGTGTCATGACAGGGGTGATTACATTGCTTGCAAAGGTTTAAGTGCGTTCATCAATGGGAAGAACACGGGATAATATCCATAACTATGCGGTCAGGGGACAACTGTCTATTGAGAGTTCAAAAGTTTGGGATGGTGACAACATATGTCCTACGGACTTTCCCAACCAAGGCGCTACTCTAACCACTATTGCCTGGCTTCGCGGAGCAGATCTGGATTCAGAGCAGGAGTCGATCTACACTGTACAGTTTGTTCGTAGCGAGTCTGCAGCTTTCCAAGACGGTGGTCATCTAGTTTCTGTACAGCTCTAACCATGGCAGTCGTCTACAGCATGTTGAATAGCACAAGGTAAGTGTTAACAGCCTCCCCCAACAGCTCCACATGTTAGGGTAAGCCACGTACCAATGCTCCACTTATTGTTTAAAGGTCCAACCCATGTGCTCTCGTAGCATAGGGTGAAGTGATCCCACGCCGGCACGCTGGACGGACCAGTCACGATGGTTGCCCAATCCCGACGGGAGGAAGCGCATATTTTTGTAGGTGCTGTACCAATGTCACTGAGCCCAACAACAAGACACATCATGCTTGGTAATTTCCAGCTTTATGACTACGATTCTCCCAGCCTCGGGTTATCACTGCCTTTGCAACATTGGTGTTCAGTCGGGACGGTAGAATTCTCGCCCTGGAACCGCGGGAAGTTTCCGAAGAATGACCCTGCTCAGAGTCACCGCCTGGCCTCACATCACACATGCTACTCATGTCAGCCTATATTGCTCCGCTGCGTCGATCCGGCCAATGGCCGACTCATGCGTGTTACATAATCAATCTTAGGACTACCAACGTTGAAGTCACGCGCCAGTGGTTGGTTTTTTGTACGCACTCACTCGCCTCACGCTACTGAACGGACATCTCAGTATGCACTAACGCTCAACTTCCAAACTCCTATATGCGCTATTAATCGGAACATCTTGTAAAATTCGACAAGTATCCAAACCCCTGGGACAAGATGTACAAATCTTCTGTAGGTACATTATCATACAGAATTGCCAGAATCTTGCGCGCATAACAGCGAGTTAACCTCTGTTCTTGGCGCCAGTAGATTCTCATTCTGACTTCATTGAAAGGAAATCTGAGTTTGTCTTCATTTACAGTATTTGCATCATTTACTATTCATCAGTAGCATCTTGAGTCGAATCCATGTAATTTCCAGTGAGTCCGGTGGATACTGTGCAAGGTTTAGTTGTTTATGTAGGAAACGAAACTATCCACATGTCAGTGACAACTGTCTTTGGAGTTGGCCATTTGTGACAACAGATGTCCGTCGGCATTGACCCACAAATGCGACCTCACCTCTACACCACATGCTCATGGCCTTCTGGGAAATACTCGGTGATGCCAACGGGTCTAACTAGAGCAGAGTCGGACTTTAGCCATTGTACGTGTGTTCGTGCGAGTCCAGCTTTCCAAAGACGTCAACTAGTTTTCATAGCTCCTTCACCATTCCCGTCTCTACAGAATGTTTGAGTAGAAGGCCGTATACAGCTGCCCAAAGACATCCCACATTTAGGGTATAGTACAATGCATCCTACTTATTGTTCCAAACCCTGACCCTTTACTCTAACCCTAAAACAACTCTTAAATAGCCTTTTTAACAAGTTAGGATCAGCAAAATATCCTTACTTCTCAGAATTTTAAGTTTGTTACTATTCTTGGTGAGGACTTCTGGTACTCACAAGACTAGTAACACGTGTACACACACACACACACACACACACACGACACACACACACACACACACACACACACACACACACACACACACACACACACACACACACACACACACACACACACACACACACATACACACACACTTAACTTGCCAGAGGTCCTCTATTATAAGCCATAGTCTAATGTGTCAGAAGCCATAGTACAGTGTGAAACTAGAGTTCTCTCAGAGATATAGAGTAACAATATAGAATGGATAGGAATGATTGATAAAGAAGGGACTTAGGTTCATAGAAGGGGTAACTCAAAGCCTCCTTGCCCAGGGAAAGTGTCTGACTCACCGGGTACAAACACAATGCTCCTTTCCTTGTGGGGCTGAGATCCATAGAGATGCCTCTGGAAAGGAACAAAGGACCAGGAGGAGAACAAACACTTCAGGCTTATCCAGAGAAACTCTACAGGATTATAAAAGCGTCTGAACACAATTATGAATGGTACTTGGCCTTATGGACACACAGTAAATACAGATTTAATGTGACCTTAATGTATTCTTCTTCAGGGAGACTGCGATGTTATGAAATGACTAAAGGGGTCCATCAGAATAAGAGTAACTGACTTTGGCTGGGTCATAAGAATATCTCTGCTGGACATTACTTCTTGGTCAATGCCTCATGGTCATTGTGTTTAGCGTGGTCAATGAACCCTGCATGGTCAGCTGGCTGCTCCGTCAGCATGGTGCTCCACAGGGGTCACTGTTTCGTGTCTGCTGGTGTTGGTCTTGGCCAAGAAACAGAGGGCCAGAGACAGCGTGGGGCTGGGCTTCCTGCCAGAGCTTGGATCCAGCTGGGGTTTGGACCCGGGATCGGGTCACTACCACACACACCCTGCAGGAGAGCAAGGGGAACGTGCGGTCAGCTGAGTTAGCCCAACCTAGTTAATGCTGTACTATAGTTAACCATTAGGACTGTATATTACTGTACACATAACAAGTGTAAAAAACACGTTTTTGAATACTAGTTGTACCTGCCAAAACCAGCACTTTATCTTGACACACTGCTATACACAGGGTTTCTCGTTTTTTTCTTAACATTACACTAGAAATTGGGCATTCCAAGTTAGTGGTGCTCATCACTTGCGTTATTCATGGGTTCTGTCTGACTGTTTAAAAAAATCGAACATTTTCAATATATGTTATTTTGCTTCAGCCTTGGTAGGTGTGATCAACCTACTGTCGATATAAAATCATGAAAAGATGACTGTCTATGCCATTGTACTGGTCACACCATACTCTACCTGTAGAGTACTGTCTATGCTCTAGAGTACCTGTAGAGTATGGTGTGACCAGTACAATGGCATAGACAGTCATACTATCAACAAACTATCTGTTGACGACAAATACCTGCTAAGGTTACGGTTAGGGTTAGGTTTAGAATAAGAGTTAAGGTAAGGGTTAAGATCAGGGTTAGGATAAGGGATTAGGTTGAGAGCTAGGGTTAGTAGATAGTTAGTTGAAATTGTACTGATAGTCTGTAGATTGTCTACAGAGCATCTACAGATGGACTATCCAACTAAAGTGATAACCGATACTGTAGTTCAACTTCTTTCAGTAATATTATTATTGTCGCTCAAGGTTGCAAAAGCGGAATTCCATTTTTTTTTAAACACCCAGCAATTCAAACCTCTGCACATCATTCCCTGACAAAAGCCAGAGTGTGTAGGAAGGATGTTTAGAACACACACAGTGGGGACTGTATAGTACTTGCATGACTCAAGCCATGCCTATCTACAATGGCCTGAGCTGTGACCTGAATAGGCTGGTTAAATGTTTGCTGATTGTGACGAAGACCAAGGGGAAGGAAGAAAGAAGGAAAATAAAACTAGTTGACTGCTGTATTGAAATGTTGGATTGGTCGGGTTCGAGGAAGACGGCCGAGGTGATTCTGTGCAGCGTTAGCGTTTTGTGTTCCAGCGCTTGACCTAGACAATAGCCTCCGAGATGGAGCCCAGAGAGTGAGAGGGTCCTGGGAATGGATGCGGGAAGCATGACAAAGCTTTGCGTAATGATGTCGCTTTCAATTACTAACCTCTGTCGACCCTGTGCACAACGGAGGGCAACTAAGTTCCACCCAGAACAAAGAGAGCTGAGCTTCCCCACCTCCTCCAAGGAATCAATTGCGACAGAGATCAGAATGCCGACTGAGGCAAGGGAAGTGCTCAACTGAATCCAGAATCAAGAGTCACTATGCTGTGGCCAGACGATGTGTTCCGACCATCAGGAACTATTGTGTGTGTGAGTGTGGGAGTGTGTCTGCATGCATAGCATTCTATGCCCTATATGTCTGTTTGTGTTTGAGATTGTTTGTGTGTGTGTGTGTGTGTGTGTGTGTGTGTGTACTGTGTGTGAGAGTATATGTGTATATCTTACTGTGGGGATATAAGACAGTTGGCTGTGCCAATGCCTGCTGTTCTGGAGCGGGCCTGACACCAGACTAGAAAGATTTCGTGCCGGGATGCTGCTTTAAACATTGCATGTGTGCTGCTGTCAATCTGTGTCCGTTCAAAAAGTCGAAGAGTGTATAATGAGTCATGCGGAGTCGCTCGCTCTTGGTCCTGACACACTGCGCACACACAAGCCCAGTGCCGGGGTCAACACGTGTGGACACAGCGTCCCGCATGGAGGACGGACGACCAAGACCCCTAGCGTGTCCAGAGGCCAGAAACACAGCTCGTATTGTGAGACCAACGACTTTCTCAGTAAAACTAATCATCACTGCTCTCACACAATCACCCCACCTGTCAGTTGTTGTGCTATAACACTTACAAGGAGATGTGAGACAGAATTTATAATGGAGACACACAGTGAGTTGAATTGATGTTAGGGGGTTCAGTCTAGAGTATATGTGGTGCTGTGGATCTTGATGTCAAATCTGTGAATAGATAAAGTAAAGGTCTGTGCCCCTTCTTGCCCCAGAGTCAGAGGAGTCAACGGCCCCCCTGCTGTTGATGAGCCATATGGCCCTGGAAGATGGAGGTGTGTGCCCGTGTGGCAGCCAGAGCCATGCCATCCCTGTGCTGATTTCTCGTTATCGCTGTATAAATAGAAAGAGAAGACGGAAGAAGRGGTGCATCGTGTCACAGTTGTTTTTGACTTCGGTGTGAGACAGATGGTGCAAATTAATGACAAAGTCTGAAAAAAGACAGACATAAACAACTGCGGCGCCGGCAACCAAAAGTGAACAACTCACTTGTTYTTAACAAKGTGGCACTGTCTATCTGACAGCTTTCGTGGGAGCATTAGCTCATCTCACCTCGATCACGTGTCACCCATTTGACTTTTGCCTGGCCTTTTGCCACTTCCGACACGTGACTGGTTGACTCTATACTCTTTGGCTTTTACTTTATTGGCTGTGTGAGCAGAGTGTGTGCTTGTGGCGGTGGCGGGTGGCGTGGGTGGGAGGAAGCATCGAGGAATTGCCGAGCGGAGCGGCAGATGCCTGTTGTCCTCTGAGGGGGCTGGCAGGCAGGCGAGGTGAGGCGGACAAGGAAGAGGCATGGGGGCTAACTGTAAATATAGCTCGGCACTGCTCCCCTCAGCTCCTGGACAGGCGATTCCATTAAATAGCCATGTATTTCCCAGCTCCTGGCTTTATTGCGGTGTTGCTCAGGGATTGAGTGCCCAGGAGGCTCTTCAACATTATTAGCAGCTCGCAGTACATAATACCAGGGCAGATACTCGTCTATCAGCAGCCCAGACAGCCCAGACATAGTGCGAGTCAGAGAGAAGGAGACAGTGGTGAGAAGAGCGAGGAGAACAGACAGACAGACAGACAGACAGACAGACAGACAGACAGACAGACAGACAGACAGACAGACAGACAGACAGACAGACAGACAGACAGACGGAGAGACAGACGGACAGACGGACAGACGGACGGACGGACGGACGGACAGACGGACGGACGGACGGACGGACGGACGGAGGGAGGGACAGACAGACAGACCTTTTTTAAATTAGACAGGGTTGCATTCACAAAATGAAAAGTTGACCATTTACAGTGTGTGTCAGCAAATCCATATCAAACCAGCAGTAAATGTTATTTCAACACCGTTATTTTATGAATGGATAGATAGACGAACAGACAGACAATGGTAGATGGACATCACATGGTACCCTGTCTTTCCAAAGGTCCTTTGTGTCTCAATAAGCCCCTGCAGAGGAGAACAGTGCCACCACACAGACAGACTCTGTTAGCCTCTGCCTGGTTCTAGAAACTTCTACTGGGTAGTTCCAGGTATTGATGGGTTGGTTCTACAGTACCTGGATGTACATAGAGACAGACAGAGGTTAGCAGTTGGCTGAAATGTACATGTCTAGGTTCACGCCCCGTGGATCTGGGCCTGGATTTAATCAGATCAGCGTTAACCCTGGTTAGCCGACAAACACATTGCTTTTCATTGATTTAGTTTAGGAGGTGTTTCGAGGTGTAACTGCGCTAGAGCTGTCAAATCGGTGAGCGGGGGCTCTTTTGGCCATGAAACCACACCCGTCCTTATATCCTAACTGCGTTAGAAGTTCAGAAAGAGAAAGGCCATATAAAACTAATGACACTCAAAATCAAATTCCTTTAACTAAATAATAAGGATTCCTATCAGCCTAATCAAGGTGTAGATTACATTCCACATTCCAGTGTTAGAACGTGTAACACGCCGCAATGGATTTCTACTAATGTGACTCGGGACATGTGACTTGGTGATGTCTGCAACAGGTATAGCGACGGGAGCTGCTTGTGGATTAGACAGCTCCAATGCAGTTAGACCTCCAAAAACTCCTAAACAAAAGCAATGACAAGATATGTGTTTGTCAGTTACTGTGGATTACCGCGTATCTGATTAAACCCTGAACCTGGTATCAGGAGGGTTAGCTAAGTACAGTTCGACCTACATTGACTCATTTCAGTGTTGATTTTTAGCTATTTTTATTCTTCCTGTCATCTGTTTACAAAATGGAGTTGTTTATGTCACAGCCCCAGACATTTATCACATTGGCGCTATAAGCTGATTGAGTGAGTTGCCTTTGTTTGGCAAATGTTTAATAACTAGCTTACTGGAATTCCAGCTATTTGTAGCATTATCTTTAGGCTAATGTTGATTTTCGTTCCATTGTGTCTTGTCTCTACTAGCTATTGGACATTCAGATCTCTGCAAGATGCATTGACGTGTGTAGTCATTTCTATTGCTGCCATGGTATAAGGGATCTAACTCGGACATGCAGAGCCTACTTGACAATCTATAGTTAATGGATCCTAAGTCGACAGTGTAACGGTGTAAGGGGTGCGTAACTGGTGGCAGTGAAGTCAAACGCAGGAGAGCAGAACTTGGTAAATAGCCGGAGCCGTTTAATAAACATAACTACCGGCATACAAAAACAACAAACACATGGGCACAAAACCCGTATCGCACCAATCACACAATGCACACGTACTTACAAATAAACAATTCCCGACAAGGACATGGGGGAAACAGAGGGAACATATACAACATGTAATTAGGGAATTGAAAATGGATCGGCGATGGCTAGAAGACCGGTGACGTCGACCGCCGAACACCGCCCGAACAAGGAGAGGAACCGACTTCGGAAGAAGTCGTGACAAACGGTTACATTCTAAACTCTGTGTAACTGTTACATTCTAAACTCTGTGTAACTGTTACATTCTAAACTCTGTGTAACTGTTACATTCTAAACTCTGTGTAACTGTTACATTCTAAACTCTGTGTAACTGTTACATTCTAAACTTGTGTAACTGTTACATTCTAAACTCTGTGTAACTGTTACATTCTAACTGTTACTGTACTAAACTCTGTGTAACTGTTACATTCTAAACTCTGTGTAACTGTTACTTCTAAACTCTGTGTAACTGTTACATTCTAAACTCTGTGTAACTGTTACCTTCTAAACTCTGTGTACTGTTCAATTCTAAACTCTGTGTAACTGTTACATTCTAAACTCTGTGTAACTGTTACATTAAACTCTGTGTAACTGTTACATTCTAAACTCTGTGTAACTGTTACATCTAAACTCTGTGTAACTGTTACATTCTAAACTCTGTGTAACTGTTAATTCTAAACTCTGTGGTAACTGTTACATTCTAAACTCTGTGTAACTGTTACATTCTAACCTGTGTTACTGTTACTTCTAACTCTGTGTAACTGTTACATTCTAAACTCTTGTGTAACTGTTTACATTCTAAACTCTGTTAACTGTTACATTCTAAACTCATGTGAACTGTTACATTTAAACTCTGTGTAACTGTTACATTCTAAACTCTGTGTAACTGTTACATTCTAAACTCTGTGTAACTGTTACATTCTAAACTCTGTGTAACTGTTACATTTAAACTCTGTTAACTGTTACATTCTAAACTCTGTGTAATGTTACATTCTAAACTCTGTGTAACTGTTACTTCTAAACCTCGTGTAACTGTTACATTCTAAACTCTGTAACTGTTACATTCTAAACTCTGTGTAACTGTTACATTCTAAACTCTGTGTAACTGTTACATTCTAAACTCTGTGTAACTGTTACATTCTAAACTCTGTGTAACTGTTACATTCTAACTCTGTTACTTTACATTCTAACTCTGTGTAACTGTTACATCTAAAACTCTGTGTAACTCGTTACATTCTAAACTCTGTGTAACTGTTACATTCTAAACTCTGTGTAACTGTTACATTCTAAACTCTGTGTAACTGTTACATTCTAAACCACCAATATCACCTTTTCTTTTACTGTGGTATTTTCGTACTGGTACGTTGCCACCTCAGACGACCCTATATCGTCTCTGTCTGGCCTTCCATTTCAAAGCTAACACTCAGAGTGTTTTTGGTTCTACCTTAGCATTAATGTAAAAATGCTCCTCTCTGTTAGGTTAATGATGTAGTTACTACAAAGTTCAGGTGCTGCTTGGAGAGGTGTGTCTGCAGTCCTTTATAGACTAATCTTGACATACTAAAACGTTCTGCAGTAAGAGCACTGTTGAAAATGTTCTCTAATTGTAATAATTTCCAAGAGATTTGTTAGCCCTACCACCCAGGTTTGGTGTGTGTCAGCTGCATGACTAGTGGGTGAGGGAGGGGGTGTATGAGCTGAGGTCACTATACTTTATGTGTATTTGCATGTGCTCTCCACCATGTGTCTCTAGACCCTGCAGGCTACCCCTCCAGCACCCTGGCACTGCCAACTCTGCGAACTCTGCCAGCCACACTGCTTGGCTTTGGTTGATCACCCCCACTGCAGGGAGATATTGGCTTCTGTAAGCTCCTGCTCCACCACACTCCCATCAGCCAATCATCCCTCTCCCTCTCTCTCTCTCGCTCTCATCATCTCTATCTCCTGGCTGTGACATTAGCCATTTAGTGAAGGGAAGGACGGTGGACCCTTATCCAAAAAACCATGACATTTCCTCCCTCCATCCCTCTCTCCTTCATCACAGACATGTCTGGAGACGGTACAGTATAACTGACATTGGGTAAAAATGGACCTAGCTCGGATGATGTCATCAATATGCACCTCACCGCGTCATGCTAGTTGTTCAGAATGTGAGCTGTTGTTCCTACTCGTGTGTTTGTTTTTCAAATACCCTTTCTCAGTATCCTCACTGGAGAGGAAAATGAACGCCTGCCTTATAATTTAGAGGTAACTGCTGCTTCACTTCCTGTGATCAGGAGTAAAGGTTAATGCATGTTAATGAATGCTTGCTGAATGTCATGAGGAATGTGTTGCTGCTTCTGTGGGTATTATACTGTAGTACCAGTATGTGCCATTCATACTGATGCTCTAGATCATGTCTGCTGAGACCACTTAATGTTAGAGCATCTCTATCGCCATCTCCTTTATTCATTCATTTATTCATCCCTGTAACACACCTCCCCTCTTACGGTCAAGGTCTGCACACAATGGCATACTTTTTCCTACAGTAGTACACTACTTTTGAATAGGTTCCACAAGGACTAGGGTCAAAATTAGTGCACTATGTAAGGAAATAGTGTCATAGTGCACTACTTTTGTGAGAAGAAACATTTCAGGGGGTGCTGCAGCACCTTCAGCACCCCTACTTCCTGCGGCTATGAACAGGGTGCCATTTGGGATGCAGACAAGCATTTGTAATAACCAAATAAGTCTGCACACACACCCTGTCAGATCCTTCTGCCCTCCCACCCCTTTCCCTCTCCACCAATAACAGCAGGGTGGTGGTGACACATATGGCCAATTAAAGGTGGACGTGGAGACGATGATCTGAGTTGAAAGCTTTTTCACACGTGGCGGGTGGCCAGACAGCCAGAGGGAGGAGGTGGAGTGGGGAGAAGGGGTGGGGGGTGGTGGCAGGGCCGGCTCCAGGCATAAGCGACATAAGCTGTCACTTAGGGCCCCATGCCGCTAGCGGGCCCTCAACCCCAAAAAAGTTGTATTCGTATTATTTAGGTACTCAGTCAGCGTCTCAACTTACTGCTTACATTTTTAACTGTAATTATTTCGCCACTATGACCTATTTATTGCCTTACCTCCCTAATCTTACTACATCTGCACACACTGTATATAGATTTTTCTATTGTGTTATTGACTGTACGTTTGTTTATCCCATGTGTAACTCTGTGTTGTTGTTTTTGTCACACTGCTTTGCTTCATCTTGGCCAGGTCGCAGTTGTAAATGAGAACTTGTTCTCAACTGGCCTACCTGGTTAAATAAAGGTGAAATTAAAAATACAATTAGAGTTTGAATAGTAGAATACACAAGGTTAAAGTTCAACGTTTGGTTGCGCATCATCAATTTCTCTTGTTATGTCAGTCACTCAATTAGCCATGTCAGCTATCAATTTTTAGATTGGTAAATTAGTCTAGCCAGCTATCATGGCCTAATACTGACCGGTTACGCAATGCACGGGAACCTGCCCAGGGGCCTTGACCTCCAGGGGACCTCCACTGATTTGTTAGTCACTCTCACTCTGATATTATTAACATGGCATAAGTCAGGGCAAAATGTGTATTGCAGGAAATTCACTTTAAAATATACATTTCTCTCTACTGTCACTAAAATGTTTTGCCCGCTTAGGGCCCCCAAAAGGCTAGACACGGCCCTGGGTGGTGGTTAGGTGGGGAAGATGGAGAGAAACTCATCAGTAGCCCTCCTCTCTCCCAGGCAAATCAAAGACAATTTTTTCTTGATCAATACCGTCCCTTAACTTCCCTTTATTGCTCTACCTAGGGAAACGGGGGCTGGGGCTAGAGGAGGGGGAAGCAATGTTCACTTCATAAATCATGCAGAAAAAAAATGTCAGGGGGGTAATTGTGGTTTTCTAACACCCTTTAAAGGGAGGCAGATTTTATAAGTGGGTTAACATCACCAGTCGAACCTAATTTCTTCTCATTACACACACAGAGGTATCATCAAGCCTGAAATGTTGCATGGCTACCCTAGGAACACTGGCCTAATTTCCCACAAATACACACTTACAGAACAGGCCCAAACTCCTACACATAGCACAACACCAGGTCCAAACTCCTACACATAGCACAACACCAGGTCCAAACTCCTACACACAGCACAACACCAGGTCCACACTCCTACACACAGCGCAACACCAAAGGCACATACTGTTAAACATTCGTTTTTTTTTAAACTTTAGATTCTGAAACAACTATAACTGTTAAATGTTCACACATAAACGCATTTTAGTAGAGCGTTTCAGACTCAAATTAGTTCAGCCTCAATTTAAAAAACGAATATTCTTCAATCATTGGCTCATTTGCTGTAATGAATTGTGCAGGAAATGGCTTGTTAATATGTGCAGTCTCATCACACACAAGTAACCTCTAATGATCTCCACAGCTCCAGTTTTCTCCTCAGTACATCCAAACCCCAGTGTTTTCCCAAATAGATGGCACAGATAAGTTCAACCATTTAGCGCCAGAATGTAATTTTCTTTGCAGTTTTTCCCTAATTTCCTTCATTCTCACTTCCCATATCTCCCCCACCCCTCCTCCCTCTCAACTTTTTTGCTATTTTTACTCATGACTACCAGTAATATTTTGTAAAGCCTGTGTGTCTATGTACGTGGATGACTCAACATCATACACGTCAGCTAGCATAGCAAATTAAATCACTGCAACAGCTAACAAAGAGCTGCAGTCAGTTCGAGAATGCGTGGCAACTAATAAGCTAGTTCTGTTATATAACAACAACTAAAAGCATTGTATTTGGTACAAATTATTCAGTAAACCCCAAACCTCATCTAAATCTTGTAATTAATAATATGGCAATTGAGCAAGTTGAGGAGACTAAACTACTTGGTGTAACCTTAGATTGCAAACTGACATCAAAACATATTGATTCAACGGTAGCGAAGATGGAGAGACGTCTGTCTGTGATAAAGAGCTGCTCTTATTTCTTGACATCACAATCAACAAAACAAGTCCTACAGGCCTTAGTTTTATCACACCTGGACTACTGCCCAGTTATATGGTCAAGTGCCACAAAAAAGAACACAAGCAAATTCCAGTTGGCTCAAAGCAGAGCAGCACGACTGGCCCTTAAAATGTACATAGAGGGCCAATATCAATAAGGTGTTTGTCAATCTCTACTGGCTCAAAGTTGAGGAGAGATTGACTGCATCAGTACTTGTCTTTGTGAGAGGTATTGACGTGTTGAAAGTACCAAACTGTCTCTTCAAGCAGCTCACACACAGATCAGACACCTATACAAACCCCACAAGACATGCCACCAGGGGTCTCTTCACAGTCCCCAAGTCCAGAACAGAGTCTGGGAGACGTGCAGTACTACAAATAGGAATGACTAAATGGAACTCTCTTCCGCATCAACTAACTCGAGCGAGCAGTAAAATCAGATATAAAAACAGAGAAAACAATACCTCATGGCACAACGCGGTCTAATATACACGTTGTAATGTTGTGGTATTGTGGATTATATATTGTACATTGTCATTTTTATAAATTTGTTTTTAACCCTTATTTTACCAGGTAAGTTGACTGAGAACACATTCTCATTTACAGCAACAACCTGGGGAATAGATACAGGGGAGAGGAGGGGGAATGAATAACAGTGTAATAATATAAACCCTGCTTAGACCCCAGGAAACGTAGCTGCTGCCTTGGCAACAACTACTGGGGAGCCTAATAAATACTAAATATGAAATACAAAAATTCATGAATTGTGTATTTATGTTGAAGAATGTGAAATTCCATGAAAATAATGGCATTAATTGGCATTCTCATTCTCTTCATCTCTCTCTTGCTCTCTCCCTCTTTCCTCTCACACATTTCAATTTGCCAATAAGAATCTCCCAGCGTTTCCCTCTCTTACGGTGTTTTGTCAGCGCTCTCTCTTCATCTCCGGATAAATTGATTGATTTCTGCTCTCTCTGGGATGATTAATCCCACAGTGGTTATACAAATAGCCTGACAGAATCCCCCTGTAATGGATTCACAATGAGACCCCTCCATTTATACAGCTAATGAGATGTGGTTATAGAGCAGAGGTGAGTGGGACAGTGCTACTATACTGTATGTAGGTGGGTAACTCACGTCCGTCAGGATCAGAGCGCTTAGCTGCTAAATATCTGTTTAATGAGAATGGGAGAGACAGAGAGATGATTAGAGTAAGAGAGGCAAGGCAGTATAGCTGTACGTGGGATTTATCTGATCTGAAGAGGGCCCTCAGGAGCTTTGGTGTAGATGGCTGATTAAGGGTATTCTCTCTTGCCATAACATCCAACCTTGTATAGTATCCCAGTGTGCACCTCACCTCGCCTCACACCCTTGAGTCATTGCTCGTGCCATGACAACCCCTCCCAAAATCCTTGGATCTGTCATTGAACTAAGACCCCTTTAGGCTGTTGGCAGTATTTCAGCTGGTGATGATGCCTGTCCATTTAGTATGTATCCCTTTACATGTCCAATTGACTTTGTCAGGAGGCATATCAGCAGAAATGTTGGTTGTGGGCTCAATACTAAGAGGGATAGATAGAGAGAGACAGCTGAACTTTACTGGGTCTGAGACGTGGCAGCAGCTGCAGACATGTCAGTGTCCCACATACATTACATCGCTCTGGCTGTTTTTGGCAGGTCTGGAGGAACGGGGTTGGAGGAGGCCGGAGGAGAGGACTGCAGGGGAGCTTCTCTCTCGCTGCAGCTGGGCGTGGGAAGGGGGACTGGGAACTGTGGATGGCATGGTTCAGTGGAGTGTACTCCTTGCACACTGCTCTGTCCATCTGTGTCACACCCCACAGCGTACAACCTCTATCATCTTCTGTCAGAAGTCAGCAGGACAGAACTCCTGGGTTGCCTAAGCAGTCACAGGAGGAGGGATGGGGGAGGAGAGGGGAGAGAGAAAGGTGGAAGAGAGTGGGGGAGAGATCGGGGAGGAGAGGAGAAGGGAGGACAGAGAGGAGTGAGGAGAAGGGAAGCGAGGAAGGAGGAAAGGAGAGGGGAGGAGGATGGGGGAGAAGAGAAGGGAGGAGAATAGAGGAGGATGGCGGGGGAGAGAGGGACGGAGAACGTAGTCCAGTCCTGTGTAAAAACACATGTAGGACCCGCAGGGGGATCAGAGGCCCCAATCACAGCTGGCAGTCAGACATATGTGTTGGGGGGACTGGGAAGCCCAGGCTTTGCTGCAGTGGTTACCCCAGGTCACTGCACAAATGATAGCCCTTTTCAACAAAGAGTGAACAGTTTAAAGGCCTAGAGAGTAGAAACAGATTATAGAGTGTATACACCATCCCCCATAATGGTCCCTTGTCCATGGCATCACACTAGCTAGCTCACAGGAAGTCAAATGTATGTGTAAAGTGTGAGCCTTTCCTGTGTTTGTGTGTTTGTGTGTGTTGTGTGTGTGCGCTTGAGTGCGCGTGTGTGGAGAGACAGAGTCAGTGAGAGAAAGAGAGTGTAATGAGAGTATGCATGTTTTCTAGCATAGCGGACTCAGTAGAATATTAACAAACTGATAGTGACAGGTCACGAGAGGCCGGGAAGAAGCAGAGGGGGCAGAGGTGCCAACTCTCATCCCTCAGTGCTGGGCCTCACGGCACAAAACAAGAACAGCAGAGAGCAAAGGAACAAGCCTTCTGGTGCCAGTAAGGGCATACAGTTTGTCTGTCCCTAGGCCACCTCCTTTACAATAGGCCGAGGCTGCGGATCCGTAGGTAACCGCCCAGTTCCGCCCCTGTCCCGCCTCCTTGATCCCGCTGGAAAGATCCGTGTCATGTTCCGCACATGTGTTTCTATGCCGTACCTAACGCACACATTTTTGTTGCCACCCTCCTTCACATTCTCACTGTCAATCTGTAATTATGTCCATGCAGCATCTGCATGCCAACCAAGGGGGGTTCGACCCAGGGAACCATACAAGCTAGAACCCCCACGACTGTGAGCTAATGTTACAGCAGATGGTGTAAAAGAAATGTAGCTAAGTGTGTTTGTTTCAATCAAATACATATTTGCTTAGTGGCGTGCGCTGTTGAGTTGTGGCCACGTGAGAGAAACATTTGAGCATTTTCACAAGCATCCTAAAATCGAATAAGAAAAGAGGTGTGGTTGTTTCTTACAGTATGTTATAATATGCTATTATATGTGACACGATTCAGGGTGTCGCAAGTCACGACTTCACAGGAGAGCAATTAGAACGAAAAAAATATTTTTTTATCAAAATGCGTAAGTAAAACTATGTGGTTCTGTACAATACAGCGTTCATTTTGGCAGCTATTTTCAATAAGGTTTTAGTCACATTTTGGTCATTTCTTCCTTGTTAGTTTTAGTTATTATCAGTTGACTAAAACTCTTTTAGTTTAGTTTTAGTCACAGTCATTTTAGTCCCAGTTTAATGAGTGCATTTGTTTTCTACTATTCCCTCCAAACTGCTGATTTCCAGTATTTTTACTAACCTAATATCCCTGCAGTCAATGCCTATAGTTAGTAAATGTTATCATGCTGGTGATAACAACAGTGGACCTTGATTTGAGGTGAGAAGGTTCAGGTTTTTTAAAGATGAAGCTCACAGCTGCAGTTTATTTGTGGGATAACACCATTGCTGTGCTTCTGCATACGGTTCAAGGTTAAGTTCTGTGTCTCAGACGTCAACGGTGAAAACTGAGTGGGAGTTGAAGAAGATAATTATGGACCATCACTTTGGGGATGTTTGCCTCTGGAGGAAGTGCAAACCTGGCAGGGGAGTTGTGTTTCTGCGACTCTTACAACTGCAGCCTGTCAGTGGATATTACGGTACGTCGTGTTTTTGTGAGAGTGTGAATGTTTATGCCATAACGTGTGTTTGTGTGTGTGTTTGTGTGTGTGTGTGTGTGTGTGTGTGTGTGTGTGTGTGTGTGTGTGTGTGTGTGTGTGTGTGTGTGGTGTGTGTGTGTGTGCACAAGTAGTGTACGTTTAGCTAATAGCACTACCCTAATTTCTTTGCAGTGTGAAGTGTCTCCAGGTACAGGAGTGAGAGAGAAAAGAGAGAGAGTTTTCCCCTCAGTGCAGGAACCATTAGTCAGAATGCAGGTGATTTATTGGTTGTTCCTCTGCAGAATTTAAATTAACTGTGCTGCTGTAAGGGAGGGAGGGCACAGGGGGAGACAGGGTGAGGGAGGGAGCGACACAGTGCTTTCAGTTGCTCCATTTGTCTCTATCGCTCACTCAAATCTGACTCTCTCTCTCCTTCTCTCTCTCTCTCTCTCTCTCTCCTCTCTCTGCTCTCTCTCCTCTCTCTCTCTTCTCCTCTCTCCTCGCTCTCTCCTCGCTCTCTCTCTCTCTCTCTCTCTCGCTCTCGCTCTCTTAGATGACTAAGCAGGAGAAATGTACAGTCAGATTGGACTGATTCAGACAGTACAATAATAAGCCAAGTGTGCAGTAAAAGGCCTTAGACGAAGTACTGAGGCCACCATTACATTGCAGATTATTGATCCACCACAACACACTTCCTCTTCAAGTTCAAAGTTGTTTAAGTGTGCTAAAGATTAAAGGAATGGGATAGCAGTTCAGGACAGACAGTAAGGGATAAGTAGTTAAAAGTGTTCTGAGAATCAGAACTTAATGTTTACTGAGTATCCCAGTTAATGGAGTTCTGAGTATCAGCACCATACACTTGCCACTACTACTGTATGATCAAGCATATACATCAACATATTACATAGTCCTATAAGTATAAATAATAAACGTGCCTCTGCTTGCTGTACCAGTGTTATAGGACATAGTGACTGTGATAGTAATCAGAGCACCTCTCATTATATCAAGCTGTGTCTTTTCCCTCCTCTCAGATCCATATTAATGATGTTCTGTAGCATACACTCCTCCCTGACAGCTAGATGATGTATAATTGAGAGAGGAGACGTCTATGCCTGGAGTGGAACTCAGATCGCTGATGATGAGTGTGACTCACAGCCAAGCACTCCAAGTTCATCAGAATTCTTTCCACATTGCTCATGATTAATCTAGACCACTTCATTACCATAAATACTTAAGGAGACAAAGCTTGTGGGTTCTCCCTTCTCCGGCTGGGTAGTCTTTGGTGATTGGCTGGGCCAGAGTCCCAAGGTGCAACACTGCGTGAGAGAGGAGGCTAAGGCTCACTCTAGGTGACATGGTACGTCTGCCTCACAGCCTACTGAGGAACTGCTCTTCAAAAACACTATAATGATATGAATATACTATGTATAGGCAATCCAAGATGTGTATAATTCTTTGAGTGAGTGTGTGTGTGCTAGTTTAAGTGTTGTTATTGTGTCTGTGTGTTACCGTGGCGTGTGCCTTTGTGCGTGTTTATCGGTGTGTTTTGCTCTGATATTAGCTGAGCGTTTTCTAGCTGGAGATGTGCTTTTTCAGTGCATACAATTATCTCAAAGTCTTCCCCCTACTTCCTCCCTCAGCTCCTCAGGCCAAACTGTATGTAGTCATTACGCATCTATTTCCCCTGTGAGTGTCCTCGTCCTTTTGTGTACTTATGAGCTTACTGCTGAACAGTAATAAGGAGCCACGCATTATATAATACTTCACTGATATCAATATTTACATTGCCACGAAGCACTTCATGCTGTTGAATATTTCGGACTAATTTTAGATTCATGCTGTTAAGGTACTTAAGGACAGTGGAGGGCACTTGAGTGCTCAGCTCAGACTGTTGGAGATCTGAAGTCTGGAAGTAAACTTGGACTTAAACTTGGACTTACACAGCAATATGCCTGTCAGCCTAATAAGTCGTTCTCAACATTCAAGTAAAGAAATCTACAGGTCTAACATCTATGGTAAGAAATCTATGGTTTGCTGGACTTAACTATTTTAGTTGAGACAGCCCTGACAAAATGAACCTACTTCTAAAATACAGTAATAACCCCGTGGGCCATGAGCTAAAACATAAGCTTACTGTATATTCATGTCTTTATGGTGTTTTCTCAATTCAATTCATATTCACAAGGGAACACCAAGCTACAGTACATGTTAAAAAGGTGATAAATGACAAAGGTTCGGTGAGCTGAATGGATGGAGGTAGCCTTTTCCCCTCCTCTTCTACCATCCATCCATCCTGTCTCTAGAGAAACACCACTTCACACCAGACCACAAATCCTCCATGGTTCTTCCAAAAACACTCTAGCGATGCTGTGAGCGAAGCCAGGTCACAGTGCACCCTAGCTGCGCTCGTGCTGAGGCTTTGACAGGCCCCTGTCTCCAACGCATGGATGATGGGAACCACTCTGGGATTTCTCCCTTGGGTCACATAAAAGAGAGGAAAACAGACTCAACTCAAAAGTTGTCCCATTTATTTATATATTTTGTCAGTACAAATAGGTTTTTGAGAGCACTCAAAAACTCAACAAAATAATATCGTTTTTTTAAACCAAAAACCTTGAAAGACATTTCAGTCAATGGATACTACACAACAAAGACAAAAAAAGCCCCATTTATATCTGGTTCTAACATGGATCCTTTGTCCGACGCTTGTCCACATTCTGGTTGTGCCCACATTTTCAGAAAGGTGTAAACGATTAAAAGATGCACCGTGATCGGATCTTCCTGGCCACCTCCAGAGGTAGTCAGGCACACATTGTATCTGTATATCTTACAAGTGTAGACAGATTTGGACAGTGAAACCGTTTAAATCGTCACTATCCCATCCTCTAAAATCATTGACTGTCACGCCCTGACCTTAGAGAGCCTTTTTTTGTCTCTATTTGGTTTGGTCAGGGTGTGATTTGGGGTGGGCATTCTATGTTTTGTTTTCTATGATTTTGTGTTTCTATGTTTTGGCCGGGTATGGTTCTCAATCAGGGACAGCTGTCTATCGTTGTCTCTGATTGGGAACCATACTTCGGTAGCCCTTTTCCCTCCTTTCGTTGTGTGTAGTTATCTTTGTTTGTGGCACTATAGCCTTTAAGCTTCACGGTCGTTTTTGTATTGTTTATTGTTTTTGTCAGCGTCATTCAAATAAAAAGGAATATGTACGCTCACCACGCTGCACCTTGGTCCACTTCCTTCAACGACGGCCGTGACATTGACAGGTGGCACTACTGACTTCATTCTACCGACTGGGGTCCAAAGGTGGTTCATTCAATTCTTGAAAATGTTCATTACTTTTTCAATCAACTTCTTTATAATAAATCTAAATCATTGTTTAGTGTTTCTGTATCATAAAAACATGAGCTGGCGCACACCCACAAACATTATTTTGTGTGGAGGTGCTGACTAACGGCAAATAAATTATAAACTCGCACACTCCATATTTAAACTCCCAGAAATGTAATGGGTAATTACTGGGAGTTTAAATATGGAGTGTGCAACTCTCTTTATTTTTTATAGTTTATAGTGTTTCTGTATCAACATAGACTTTAAAAAAATTGAAGTCCTTTGGGGTCATTTTGACCCCTGCTAAAAACACCTACAGTTATTCCATAGTAATGTAAAACTGTAGATAGGACCTTTCTCAGGAGACAGAAGTTATCCATACCACCAGAGGGTGGAGGAGGACCTGCATTAGTGATTTTGACTCCCCATGTACTCGCCTAAGATTGTACTTTTCTATTTATTTGACTCCAGGTTTCTCTGGAGATATAATATTAAGTTATACATATCTGTTGAAGTGATTTTGACCAGATAGACAGATCACATACAGAAATGAAGCACCTTATATACTCGCCTATGGTTATAACTGGCTATAACTAGGTATGACCATGTACAAAATAAAAATGACCTTACATATATGCTTAGTTGCAGTCAAAACAGCTCATAAAAGTCTGTCAGGGGTATAATTACTTGGTAGAAATGTAGTACAGAAACCATCTACCCTCTAAATGTACATATAGTGCTGTATTGGTGTGTATTCTTCGAAAAATCGATTGACGCACCGGTGCTTGAATCTACGTGGCATAATAAAAAAATCCCCATCAAAATCCTTCAGTTTAAGTTTTTGCATTGGATGCGTCTCAATCCACCGCATCCGCCGATGTCGCACTTCCTTCCGCATCTGCGGTGACAGGTGGCAGAGCGAGAGTGATGTTTGTCAGACCATGAGACATCCCAAAAATTGGTCTTCTCACGAAACATCTGTAGCTTCTGAACGGTCTGACCTAGAAACTATTATGACCACTCTATGGAAAGGGGAGACTCTCACGAACACGGACTCATCTGAAGATAACCGGTACTGGAAAAAACAAAACAGAAGTATGAAGGTAGTTTTGTGCCTACCCAAAAAAGGGGTTAAAGACGTGTTAAAAAAACACAAAAAACATGTATTTCTTATGTCTTCTAGATAAAGGACAAATACTTCTAAACCTTGTTTCTTATATTTCATTTAAAAAATATTTTTTGTCATTTATGAATGTGTTATTCATTGCGCTTCTCTGGGCAGGACTACTTTACTAGTAGTAAAGGTCAAACTCCAAATTTAATAAAATATACATACAGTGCATTCGGAAAGTATTCAGACCCCTTCCCTTTTTCCACATTTTGTTACGTTACAGCCTTATTTTAAAATAGATTTTTTTTGTATCATCAATCTGTGCACAATACCTCATAATGACAAAGCGAAAAAGGGTTTTTAGACATTTTTGAAAATGTATTTAAACTAAAATACATTAACTTATTTACATAAGTATTCAGACCCTTTGCTAAGAGACTCGAAATTGAGCTTAGGTTCATCCTATTTCCATCGACCATCCTTGAGATGTTTCTACAACTTGATGATAAATTGATTGAACATGATTTGGAAAGGCACACACCTGTCCATATAAGTTCCCACAGTTGACAGTGCATGTTAGAGCATAAACCAAACCATGAGGTCGAAGGAATTGTCCATAGAGGTCCGAGACAGGATTGTGTCGAGAAACAGATCTGGGGAAGGGTAGCAAAACGTTTCTGCAACATTGAAGGTCCCCAAAAACACAGTGGCCTCTGTCGTTCTTAAATGGAAGACGTTTGGAACAACCAAGACTCTTCCAAGAGCTGGCTGCCCTGACAAACGGAACCATCGGGAGAGAAGGGCCTTGGTCAGGGAGATGACCAAGAACCCAATGGTCATTTTGACAGAGCTCCAGAGTTCCTCTGTGGAGATGGGAGAACCTTCCAGAAGGACAACCAACTCTGCAGAACTTCACCAATCAAGCCTTTATGGTAGAGTGGCCAGACGGAAGTCACTCCTCAGTAAAACAGCCCGCTTAGAGTTTGCCAAAAGGCACCCAAAGGACTCTCAGACCAAAAGGACTCTCAGAAACAAGATTCTCTGGTCTGATGAAACCAAGATTGAACTCTTTGGCCTGAATGCCAAGTGTCATGTCGAGAGGAAACGTTGCACTATCCCTACAGTGAAGCATGGTGGTGGCAGCAATATGCTGTGGGGATGTTTTTCAGCGGCAGGGACTGGGAGACTAGTCAGGATCAAGAGAAAGATGAATGGAGCAAAGTACAGAGAGATCCTTGATGAAAACCTGCTCCAGAGTGTTCAGGACCTCAGACTGGGGTGAAGGTTTACCTTCCAACAGGACAACGACCCTAAGCACACAACCAAGACAACACAGGAGTGGCTTCGGGACAAGTCTCTGAATGTCCTTGAGTGGCCCAGACAAATCCCGGACTTGAACCTGATCGAACATCTCTGGAGAGACCTGAAAATAGCTGTGCAGCGACGCTCCTCATCCAACCTGACAGAGCTTGGGAGGATCTGCAGAAAAGTATGGGAGAAACTCCCCAAATACAGGTGTGCCAAGCTTGTAGTGTCATACCCAAGAAGACTTGAGGCTGTAATTGCTGCCAAAGGTGCTTCAACAATGTACTGAGTAAAGGGTCTGAATACTTATGTAAATGTGATATTTAAGTTGTTTTTTTAAATAAATTTGAAAACATTAAAAAAAAACTGTTTTCGCTTTGTCATTATGGGGTATTGTGTAACGGCTTTCCTCCTCTTCATCCGAAGAGGAGGAGCATGGATTGAACCAAGACGCAGCGTTGGAATAAGACATGATATTTATTTAAACCAAAAACAGACGAAGACGAAAAAACGAACTAACTTGGATTAACTAACAAAATAACAAAAACGAATGTAGACAGACCTGGACGTAAGAACTTACATGAAACATGAAGAACGCACAAACAGGGAAATGACTACATAAATTAACGAACGTACAAACAAACCGAAACAGTCCCGTATGGTGCAACATAGACAGACACTGACACAGGAGACAATCACCCACAAACAAACAGTGTGAACAGCCAACCTATATATGGTTCTCAATCAGAGGAAAACGTCAAACACCTGTCTCTGATTGAGAACCATATAAGGCTAATTACAAGTGACCTAAACAATGAAACACAAAACATATAATGCCCACCCCAACTCACGCCCTGACCCTCTAAAATATACAAAAATAACATAAAATAGGTCAGGAACGTGACAGTATTGTGTGTAGATTGATGCGGGGGGGAACAATTTAATCTATTTTAGAATAAGGTTGTAATGTAACAAAATGTGGGAAAAGTGAAGGGGTCTGAATACTTTTTTATACCTAAAGGGGTCCTAAAATTCCAAATCAAATAGCTAAATGATACATAATATGATCATCTTAACACAATTCCATATGTCAGCTTAGAACGGCTCAGACTTTTAAGAAATAAATACCAGAATTGCTATAACATCCTTCATTATAAACTGGGTGGTTCGAGCCCTGAATGCTGATTGTCAGTTTATAATAGCAATAAGGCACCTCAGGTGTTTGTGGTATATGGCCAATATACCACGGCTAAGGGCTGTATCTTGGCATGCACTCCGCGTTTCGTAGTGCCTAATAACAGCCCTTAGCTGTGGTATATTGGCCACATACCACAACACCTTATTGCTTAATTACACCATAGCATTGTTGAATACTTTCTGATTGGCGTGAAGGGCATTCTAGAGTATGCATTATTTCCCTATAACACACGGTATATTTGCACAGTAGAATTTAATAGCTACAGTTCATTATTTGATGTTCTACGTTTGAGCTGCTTTTGAAAGCTAAAGTTGAATTGAAAACATTATTGGCATTGTTGAATTGGACTGATGGTTTGGTTAGCTAAGCTAGGAAGACTGTTTGGTCGACACGGCAACCACTGTAGCTTTCTAGTAAACTTACTAGCTACTTCCGTGGATGTTGAACATATTTCTCCTGGCAAATTAACACATTTCTAGTGGCAAATGTGTTAAATTATAGCAATTGTATATAAGGGATAATCAACTCAGGGCTTTATGTGTTCCATTATTTTCCAGAGAATGCACAGCCCCTCGTGGATGATCTCTTACATATTCTATGTGTGAAACTTGTTATGGCATTTAGGTTGCTATAACGTTTGGTTTGAAGTGACTGAAGATTTTGTCATGCATTTTAAAGCATCCTGCCATTGGCCCTACCACTCCCATTGTTTCACTTGCAGCGATGCTAATGCTGGCTGTGGGGTAGGTAAATAAAGAAAACTAAGCCATATTTTTGGTCATTGTCTCTCAGAATAAATGGATGATTCACTTTTTGTCAATAAAATTAAGTAAATATAAAATGTTGGTGTGCCGCCCATTCTAAAAACAAATGATACTAAAATCAAATTATGGTAAATTGGCTTTTTAGTGTGTACAGTGCCTTCAGCAATTATTCATGTGACAAATATAATTATATGACATTTTTGCAAATGTATTGACAATTAAATACAGAAATATCTAATTTACATAAGTATTCACACTCCTGATTCAATGCATGTTGGAAACCCATTTTTGGCAGCTTTTACAGCTGTGAGTCTTTCTGGGCAAGTCTCCAAGTGCGTTGCACACCTGGATTGTACAATATTTGGACATTATTCTTTTTTAAATTCTTCAAGCTCTGTTAAGTTGGTTGTTGATCATTGCTAGATAGCCATTTTCAAGTCTTGCCATAGATGGTCAAGCCGATTTAAGTCAAAACTGTAACTAGGCAACTCAAGAACAATCAATGTTGTCTTGGTAAGCAAGTCTCCGGTGTATATTTGACCTTGTGTTTTTAGGTTATTGCCCATTGAAAGGTGAATTTGTCTCCCAGTGTCTGTTGGAAAGTAGACTGAAGCAGGCTTTCCTCTAGGATTTTGCCTGTGCTTAACTCTATTCCATAAAAAAAATTATCCTAAAAGACTCCCTAGTCCTTGCCAATGACAAGCATACTCATAACATGATGCAGTCACCACCATGCTTGAAAATATGAAGTGGTACTCAGTGAAGTGTTGTGTTGGATTTGCCCCAAACATAACACTTTCTATTCAGGAAATTTTTTGCAGTTTTACTTTAGTGCCTTATTGCAAACAGGATGCATGTTTTGGAATATTATTTTCCCTCTGTCATTTAGGTTAGTATTGTGGAGTAACTACAATGTTTTTGATCCATCCTCAGTTTTCTCCTATCACAGCCATTAAACTCTGTAACTGTTTTAATGTCGCCATTGGGCTCATGGTGAAATTCCTGAGCGGTTTCCCCCCTCTCCAACAACTGAGTTAGGAAGGTCGCCTGTATCTTTGTAGTGACTGGGTGCATTGATACACCATCCAAAGTGTAATTAATAACTTCACCATGTTCAAAGGGATATTCAATGTCTGCTTTTTTATTTTGACATATCTACCAATAGGTGCCCTTCTTTGCGATGCATTGGAAAACCTCCCTGGTCTTTGTGGTTGAATCTGTGTTTGACTGAGGGACCTTACAGATAATTGTATGTGTGGGATAAAGAGATGAGGTAGTCATTAAAAAATGATGTTAAACACTTTTATGGCACACAGAGTGAGTCCATGCAACCTTTTGTGTGACTTGTTAAGCATAGTTTTACTACTGCACTTATTTAGGTTTGCCATGACAAAGGGGTTGAACACTTATTGACTCAAGACATTTCAGCTTTCCATTTTTTATTAATTAGATTTTTTTTTCTAAAAACATAATTCCACTTTGATATTATGTATGTAGGCCAATGCCACAGAATCTCAATTTAATACATTTTTAATTCAGGCTTTAACACCACAAAATGTGGAAAAAGTCAAGGGCTGTGAATACTGGAAGAAAAAAATTAAGAGACAAATGTCCGTTCTACATAATATGGAAATTCAATGTAATTTAGCAATTTCGCAGTCTGTTTTGGTCGCTTTTTATTTTACTTCAGATAACATAAATATTATTTAGAAAGAATATCTTACAAATAATTTGCATACAGGGTGATACCAGGAAATCTGTTCACAATGCAGTCACAGTGGACGGATAACAGACACACTTTAATACCATGTGTAGAAACATTTCTGAAGATGTGGTCACAATAAGAATGTGGACAAGATCAAGACACATGATGCATGATAGTGCCAGGTATAAACCAGGCTAAACTGGGGATATTGTCTGCTCAAAGAGTGGAGTATTGATCAACACCTTGGGTGTATTTCCTTTCCCTCTCCCATGTTCAGAATGGTTTCCTTCACTGAAATGTGTTGTGGGAAGGGAAGTGTTGTATCATGTCACAGGCAGACAAATCAAGCCATCACCTTCACAAGATGCTTCACTGTACCAGGTCTACAATGCCTTTCATGGCTGTTATCAAATCTCTTGGTCAGCTGCCATTCCCCTCAAAGCCTAATTCCCATACTTTACCCCAACTCACAATCCAATTACATTTTCCCTGCCACTATCCCACATTTGCCGGGCATTTGCCATTATGGCCACTACACTTTGGAACGGTCTGCCACAGGGGGCCAGGCCTGCAGTTTCAGTGCCTCTTTTTAAATCCCTGCTGAAGGCACTTTTACAAAGATGCTTTGGTAGAACCTTATAATAACTCTATGTAATAAAGCATTTATAATGGATTAGTAAATCATTTATGAATCATTATTCCATTCATCCGATGTTGAATATAGGTCCTTATAAACCATTTACTTAGTTGTCTTTTTGCATGGCCTCATCTAAAGTGTGGGCTGTTTATACTTTATAAATACTTTATAAATGTTTTGAGTGACCAGTGTTATTTCTCACAAAAAGATGGACATGCTTCCAGTGCTTCAGTCTTTTAACCACAGACTATTTTCGCACGTGGCTTTGTTCGGTAGCACCTTTACTGGGTCTTTAAACGTAGTAACTCTTTAAACGTCATGGGATAGTTCAGTGAAATAATCTATTCAGGTATGTGTTTCCTTACCTCGTAAGCAGTTGTATAGACTGCTCTTAATCTCTCGTGGCCAGATTCTGCGCGTAAACCCGAAGAATCTGTCGCAACAACAACATAATGCATAGGATAAGGAGTCGTTTTGGAGTTTGTGTTTTGATCACAGATGAACATACCAGGATTGGGCGAAGGCAGTGCTTTACCTTCGCCTGTTTCGCGTTTGAAGTGAAATTATGGCAGGTTTTGGTAGAAAAGTCACTGCCAAGAAACATCTTCAGAATACATGTTTTTATTTTACTCAGCATAATGTGTCTAAAGTTACACATTACACTATTACAACAGTGTGACTGTTTTGGAATACAATTTTCAATATATTTTCTTAAACATCCTCTGTATTGTGTCCTTATTGTTTAACCATTCAGGGCTGGTCCTGGCCGGACCAAATCTAAACCAAACATAGACGTCTATGATTGGTTCAGATTTAGTCCGGATCAGACTAAAAACCAACGTCATCGCTGGTCTGTGCTTACTGTGGCGGAGCCTACCATGTCGACCCACAATGGAATTTCATGAATGCCCATCCATGTGGTAGTGTAGGCCCATTGTTTGTAAAACAGGCTGTTGCATTGGCTTTATTGGTCCTGCTTCCTGTGACTAATCAATTTGGCTATTTAAGCTCTGAATATCAGCTACCCAACCCAAATCAAGATGTTTTCATCTGATTGTCAAGTAATCACTTCAAAAGAGACATCTGTTACGCAAAACACCAAAAAGTGTAATGACACATTTGGCTATTAATGGCAATTTGTCATTTATATATTTTTTTATTTTACCTGTTATGCTGGTGAATGAGGACCCAAAAGCGACGTAATAGTAACCAGCAGTCTTTATTCCAGTATTAAACAAATAATGATTCTCCTGGAAATAATCAATGGTAAATCCAAAACAGGAAACTGAAATCCTCTCGTCAATAGAGAGGAACGACTGGAGACGCGACCACAGACTGCAGGTCGCTTCGGGAAGGCACTGGCCGTAGCTGACATAGACACCTGCTCACACGCAGCATCTGAAGAAGGCAAAGAACACGACAGGGCGGAACAAGGACACAGAACAGCTAACATCAAACAAGAATCCGACAAGGACAGGAGCGGAAAACAGAGGGAGAAATAGGGACTCTAATCAAGGGCAAAATGGGGACAGGTGTGAAAGAGTAAATGAGCGTTAGGAGAATGAGAAACAGCTGGGAGCAGGAACGGAACGATAGAGAGAGAGAGAGCGGGAGAGGGAGAGAGGGAGGAGGAGAGAGAGAGAGAAGAGAAAGAACCTAATAAGACCAGCAGAGGAAGCACAGGGACAAGACATGATAATCAATGACAAAACATGACAGTACCCCCCCCACTCACCGAGCGCCTCCTGGCGCACTCGAGGAGGAACCCTGGCGGCAACGAAGGAAATCATCAATCAACGAACGGTCCAGCACGTCCCGAGATGGAACCCAACTCCTCTCCTCAGGACCGTAACCCTCCAAATCCACTAAGTACTGGTGACCACGTCCCCAGGACGCATGTCCATGATCTTCCGTACCTTGTAAATAGGAGCGCCCTCGACAAGGACGGGGGGGGGGGAGGGAAGACGAACGGGGCGCGAAGAAAAGGCTTGACACAAGAGACATGGAAGACAGGGTGGACGCGACGAAGATGTCGCGGAAGAAGCAGTCGCACAGCGACAGGATTGACGACCTGAGAGACACGGAACGGACCAATGAACCGCGGAGTCAACTTGCGAGAAGCTGTCGTAAGGGGAAGGTTACGAGTGGAAAGCCACACTCTCTGACCGCGACAATACCTAGGACTCCTAATCCTACGTTTATTGCGCGCTCTCACAGTCCTCCCCGCAGACGAAGGCAGACCGGTACTAAAGTCTAAGCGATGTGAGACCATGGTCGAGAAGGAATGGGAAGCGGTCTGAGACGACCGGCAGGAGGAGAGTTACCTGACTTAGTCTGCGCGCAGTCCGAACAAGCAGCACGAAACGGCGCGTGTCCCGCTCCTGAGTAGGCCACCAAAACCGCTGGCGAATAGAAGCAAGCGTACCCCGAACGCCGGGGTGGCCACTAACTTGGCAGAGTGAGCCCACTGAAGAACAGCCAGACGCAGTAGAGACAGGAACGAACAGAAGGTTACTAGGACAAGCGCGCGGCGACGCAGTGGAGTGAGTGCTTGCTTTACCTGTCTCTCAATTCCCCAGACAGTCAACCCGACAACACGCCTTCAGGGAGAATCCCCTCGGGGTCGGTAGAAGCCACAGAAGAACTAAAGAGACGGGATAAGGCATCAGGCTTGGTGTTCTTATTTCCCGGACGATAGGAAATCACGAACTCGAAACGAGCGAAAAACAACGCCCAACGAGCTTGACGTGCATTAAGTCGTTTGGCCGAACGGATGTACTCAAGGTTCTTATGGTCAGTCCAAACGACAAAAGGGACGGTCGCCCCCTCCAACCACTGTCGCCATTCGCCTATGGCTAAGCGATGGCGAGCAGTTCGCGGTTACCCACATCATAGTTGCGTTCCGATGGCGACAGGCGATGAGAAAAGTAAGCGCAAGGATGGACCTTATCGTCAGACTGGAAGCGCTGAGACAGAATGGCTCCCACGCCCACCTCTGAAGCGTCAACCTCGACAATGAATTGTTTAGTGACGTCAGGAGTAACAAGGATAGGGGCGGATGTAAAACGCTTCTTGAGGAGATCAAAAGCTCCCTGGGCGGAACCGGACCACTTAAAGCAAGTCTTGACAGAAGTCAGAGCTGTGAGAGGGGCAGCCACTTGACCGAAATTACGAATGAAACGCCGATAGAAATTAGCGAAACCGAGAAAGCGCTGCAACTCGACACGTGACTTAGGAACGGGCCAATCGCTGACAGCCTGGACCTTAGCGGGATCCATCTGAATGCCTTCAGCGGGAAATAACAGAACCGAGAAATGTGACAGAGGAGACATGAAAGGCGCACTTCTCAGCCTCACGTAGAGACAATTCTCTAAAAGGCGCTGGAGTACACGTCGAACGTGCTGAACATGAATCTCGAGTGACGGTGAAAAAATCAGGATATCGTCAAGGTAAACGAAAACAAAAATGTTCAGCATGTCTCTCAGTACATCATTAACTAATGCCTGAAAGACAGCTGGAGCATTAGCGAGACCGAACGGCAGAACCCGGTATTCAAAATGCCCTAACGGAGTGTTAAACGCCGTCTTCCACTCGTCCCCCTCTCTGATGCGTACGAGATGGTAAGCGTTACGAAGGTCCAACTTAGTAAAGAACCTGGCTCCCTGCAAAATCTCGAAGGCTGACGACATAAAGGGAAGCGGATAACGATTCTTAACCGTTATGTCATTCAGCCCTCGATAATCCACGCAGGGGCGCAGAGTACCGTCCTTCTTCTTAACAAAGAAAAATCCCGCTCCGGCGGGAGAGGAAGAAGCACCACGGTACCGCGCGCGAGAGAAACAGACAGATAATCCTCGAGAGCCTTACGTTCGGGAGCCGACAGAGAGTATAGTCTACCCCGAGGGGGAGTGGTCCCCGGAAGGAGATCAATACAACAATCATACGACCGGTGAGGAGGAAGGGAGCTGGCTCTGGACCGACTGAAGACCGTGCGCAGATCATGATATTCCTCCGGCACTCCTGTCAAATCACCAGGTTCCTCCTGAGTAGAGGGGACAGAAGACACAGGAGGGATAGCAGACATTAAACACTTCACATGACAAGAAACGTTCCAGGATAGAATAAATTACTAGACCAATTAATAGAAGGATTATGACATACTAGCCAGGGATGACCCAAAACAACAGGTGTAAAAGGTGAACGAAAAATCAAAAAGGAAATGGTCTCACTGTGGTTACCAGATACTGTGAGGGTTAAAGGTAGTGTCTCACATCTGATACTGGGAGAAGACTACCATCTAAGGCGAACATGGGCGTGGGCTTCCCTAACTGTCTGAGAGGAATGTCATGTTTCGAGCCCATGCTTCGTCCATAAAACAACCCTCAGCCCCAGAGTCTATCAAGGCACTGCAGGAAGCAGCCGAACCGGTCCAGCGTAGATGGACCACAAGGTAGTACAGGATCTTGATGGAGAGACCTGAGTAGTACGCGTCACACAGTAGCCCTCCGCTTACTGATGAGCTCTGGCCTTTACGGGACATGACATGACAAAATGTCCAGCAGAACCGCAATAGAGGCAAAGGCGGTTGGTGATTCTCCGTTCCCTCTCCTTTAGTCGAGATGCGAATACCTCCCAGCTGCATGGGCTCAGTCTCTGAGCCGGTGGGAGGAGATGGTTGAGATGCGGAGAGGGGAAACACCGTTAACGCGAGCTCTCTTTCACGAGCTCGGTGACGAAGATCTACCCGTCGTTCTATGCGGATGGCGAGTGCAATCAAGAGTCCACGCTGGAAGAACCTCCCGGGAGAGAATCTCATCCTTAACCTCAGCGTGGAGTCCCTCCAGAAAACGAGCGAGCAACGCCGGCTCGTTCCAGTCACTGGATGCAGCCAGAGTGCGAAACTCTATAGAGTAATCCGTTATGGATCGATCACCTTGACATAGGGAAGCCAGGGCCCTGGAAGCCTCCTTCCCAAAAACTGAACATCAAAAACCCGTATCATCTCCTCTTTAAAGTTCTGATAAACGTTAGAACACTCACCTTGCCTCCCAGATAGCTGTGCCCCACTCCCGAGCCCGACCAGTAAGTGATATGACGTAAGCGATCCGAGCTCTCTCTCTTGAGTATGTGTTGGGCTGGAGAGAGAACACAATATCACACTGGGTGAGAAAGGAGCGACACTCAGTGGGCTGCCCAGAGTAACATGGTGGTTATTAACCCTAGGTTCTGGAGACTCGGAAGACCAGGAAGTAGCTGGTGGCACGAGACGAAGACTCTGAAACTGTCCTGACAGGTCGGAGACCTGAGTGCCAGGTCTCAACGGCATGACGAGCAGCAGACAATTCCTGCTCGTGTCTGCCGAGCATTGCCCCTGGAACCTGACGGCAGTGTTGAGAGAATCCGTAGTCGCTGGTCCATCTTGTCGGCATTCTTCTGTTATGCTGGTGAATGAGGACCCAAAAGCGACGTAATAGTAACAGAGTCTTTATTCCAGTATTAAACAAATAATGATTCTCCTGGAAATAATCAATGGTAAATCCAAAACAGGAAACTGAAATCCTCTCGTCAATAGAGAGGAACGACTGGAGACGCGACCACAGACTGCAGGTCGCTTCGGGAAGGCACTGGCCGTAGCTGACATAGACACCTGCTCACACGCAGCATCTGAAGAAGGCAAAGAACACGACAGGGCGGAACAAGGACACAGAAACAGCAAACATCAAACAAGAATCCGACAAGGACAGGAGCGGAAAACAGAGGGAGAAATAGGGACTCTAATCAGAGGGCAAAATAGGGGACAGGTGTGAAAGAGTAAATGAGGTCGTTAGGAGAATGAGAAACAGCTGGGAGCAGGAACGGAACGATAGAGAGAGAGAGAGCGGGAGAGGGAGAGAGGGAGGAGGAGAGAGAGAGAGAAAGAGAAAGAACCTAATAAGACCAGCAGAGGGAAGCACAGGGACAAGACATGATAATCAATGACAAAACATGACATTACCCTTATTTTACCAGGTAAGTTGACTGAGAACCCATTCTCATTTACAGTAAACAACCTGGTGAATAGTTACAGGGGAGAGGAGTCATGCCTATGACATGCGGTAATAATATAAAGTGGTTTTCTTGACATTTTGTCTGAATTGTTGTGAATGTGTTACCCTGGCTATATCTGCTACATGATTTATGTTAGATCCTTTTTCTGCCGGAATGTTGGTGGAGTGCCACAGCTATGCATCTCTCCAACAGGGAGGCATGCTGGGAATGGACAAACGAAATATTTTGCACCCCTGCCTTTGACAAAGTGGGCGCTGCTTATCACATGGCGGAATCAGCCCTCACATAAAATGCCCATATGCCACTCGTTGAGAGAAATTGTTTTTGGGCAGATTTATGTGAGGTTTTGTGTTGTTGGAGGTGTGTCTTGGTCAGTTTAGCTCTTAAAATGCTGCCCTCATCAATCTGTCGCCATAGGCGTCCGCATAATCCTGCCTAATGAGCGGGCTGACCCTGTTACCATTGATACAGTATAATCTAGGGGCCATTCTGAGACCTTAAGGAGCATCAGGTACTGTTGGAATGTTTACTAATGACATGTCCATCTTTTTGTGAGAAATAACACTGGTCACTCAAAACATTTATAAAGTATTTATAAAGTATAAATAGCCCACTCTGTAGATGAGGCCACACAAAAAACGTAACTAATAGTCAATGGTTTATAAGGAACTATATTAAATATCTTATGAATGAACTTATGAATCATTATTAAATACTTTAAAAGTTCTTTATAAATCGGTGAATAACTAGGTTGCTAACATTTACAAATGTGGGAGTAATGATTCATAAACGATTAATAAACTATTTACATATCCATTATAAATGCTTTATTCTAAAGTGCTACAAATGCTTTTAATGTATGATTTCAATGTATGATTTTAATGAGCTATCTTGTTTTATTCTCCTTCCTCCTGTTTTCGTTTCTTTGTTAGTAGTTTTATTTGATTGTTTTATGACGTCGAGCACTTTGTTACTTGAAAAGCGCTATACAAATAAAGTTATTATTATGATATTAAAACTTTCCTGGTAGATTGAATATCATTTCCCACAATTGTGCTTCGCAGGTTGCCAAGCACTGTCTCACCCTAATCCTTTCCAATCACTAACCTATATATTATTGCACTGTCTCATTCTATGCAACCTTTCACTGCTTGGAGACTGTCAACAGAGGCAACCTCCATGGCAGCAACCTCTGGGCGTGGCCAATGACAACAATGTGAGTGACACACCAAGCCAGGGAGAGAACCTATGGCTTGGGGACAGTCTGAGACCGCCATCATTGAAGTCATTTGTGGAGACATCAACATGAGGTGTGTTCTACAAAACAATCAGTGATTGGATATTCTCTAACCAACAAGAGTATCAAAGCCAATGACGAATTTGCCGCTATAGCCATCTGTGTTTTGGCTCTGGCCCAACCCATCGGTTTCTGGCACCAATCAGACGGTCTAGAATGAATATCCATTCTCGAAATCGTTGTGGAGGTACTCAAAGCCAGACTCATTGCGTAGAAGAAACCAGCGTCCGTGGGCGTGGTGTAGCGTTTGGCCAGAGCAAGGATTTTGGGTAGCCAGTCAAGCCCTAGGCATGACTGAGGAGCGAAATGGAAATACTAAAAAGCCAAAAAGGCATTACATTGCAGCTGAATCACTTACAGATGTGAGATGTTTCCACTTCGTTTTCTTTCAATACATATTGCCATTTACCTGGAGCAATAGCTCTAGCAGTTGTTTAAAAGCAGCAAGGTTTTTAATCAAATATGCATCACTATAGAGGACTATGCTGCGCCGGAAAACATCTATGTTCTTGGACGCTGCAGTAGTGCACATTGTCCGTCTGTTGTTTTCCCTGTGGGTTAGAAGGTGCATGAGGGACAGTTCTGAAGTGGCTGTCCAGAACTCTTTCCAAGTTTATATTCTACAGACTGACCACTTCTTTTGTCTGGATGAAGCACTAGCAGCACCTCTTTGAATATGTATTTAAATGTAGTCAGTAATATTGATATTCAGAAGTGTCTGGCGGAGTGGGAGGACTACCAGTGAATCTCCCTATTTTTAGACAGATGAGCCTTCATCGAGAAATGATATATAAGACGAATACAGAGATAGATGGAATAATATTATTGATTAAGGGTACTATCAATGATAACTCAATCATGATCAAAACTGTGTAGCCCTACGTGCCATGTGATTCGCCACATGTACAGTAGAGTAAGTCACAGTATGTCACACAGAGCAGAACCCCTGGGACAGACAGCAAGGCCTCTTCATGATCTCACACTCTTCTTCACTCAACAGCATGTCACAGCCCCGTGAGTGTCAGCACACTGCATGAAAAATAGTTACATCATAAGGCCCTACCCTGTCTACCCTGGGTCTCTGTGTGTCTCTGTATGTCTCTGTCAGGGAAAATGGACTAGACAATAAACAAACACACACTGGGCCATGGCTATGGGGAACGGGATTTAGGGAATGAAGAATGACAAATGACAAATGATCTTATTACTGCCGTACAGCGCTGGCTGCAATGAGGGTTTGTTGAGCAGGTACATAATCTATCATTTGACAGTTAGCTTTAGTGACTGCAGTGTGTATTTAAAGAAACGGTACACTTTATTAAACTAAAGCACCAGGCAGTTGTCTAGACAGTGGTACAGTATTGTGGCTGGTTTTGCACAACCTTTGAGTTATTATTGTGCACTGTAGATCCTCTTTCGCTCTCCTGAGAAATAACCATTGACAGAAAAAAAAAACATCCACAGAAGTACTGATCTTTGGTTGTTTACCTTGACTAAACATCTGGAATAGTCAATGCTCGTCTGTTCCTAAGAGCATGTTTCTCTAAAGACCTCATTGCGCATAATGATTCTATTCACAGACATTCAACATGTCCAACTTAAAGGACCCCCCCCAGAGGAAGTTGCCACCACTATTTTGACGTAATTTCCCGAGAGGAACTGCACTTTAGGTTCCACCTCGGAAGAATGATGAAGGCTACCTATACATATTCACAAAATGGATGTGGGAATTTCCACGTTGAGTTGAAAAACATCAACAAATAGGGCACTGACATCTGGCTAATCTTATCCAGCTAGCTAATGGTATCTGTTATTGCTTTTTTTTTTACAACACCATATTAAAAAGATTAGCCAGCTGGCTCTATGGCTGAGTCTGGAACTGGATTTGACATCAAGCATTGATTTAGGGAAAACTTTGTCACAGATGGAAACCACTGGCTTATCTTTGACTTCACCATCTATTGTTTTCTCCAAAGTTTTGGCATCTTCCGCCGCGGAAATAGTTCTAAAGAATAAGATGAAGCACCGGTAATATGGATAACTATTGAAAGATCGATGGTATGCATTTTTCGACATTATAATGGACAAGGTGCAACCTGTGGTGGGTAGGCCGCTGGCAGGCTTCGGCTGCGGTACAGCAAAGCCGAGTCAGCCCGTGCTCATGGTTCTCACAGGGGAAGTGAAACGATAGACTACAATGACCTTGCTCATGATCAGGCACGTCACAAATGAAACGTAACTCCATAAGTTACTTGAATTTTCTTTTGCGGGTGCCTTTTCAGTATCTGGATTGACACTTGTGGTTTCTAGTTAACGTTACACTAGTCAAAGCAGTGGAGCATGTAGTGATGCAACATTTTTGTGGTCAAAAACATTCATCTTAGGGCGACGGGCGGAGGTGGTTGCAAAATGCTATCATATCAACCAATTATACCATTTACAAAATGGTTACATATATGTATTTTTAATACAGACTAGCTAAAAAATAAGTGAAAATGTACCAACTAGCCAATGAATTATGCTAATTTTTACTATTTGCTATATGGGTCCGGTGGCCGAGTGGATAAAAGACTGTTTGGCTCATCTCACTCGCAAAGAGGAATGACTTTGCAGCTGTATCTAATAAACAATGCCATGCGGGTGGGCAGTAACATAAAAAATCAACCCAGCCCTGAAACGATACCTAGGCTGAAAATAATTTATACATCATATCATAGGAAAAGATACCGCATTTACACTGAGTTGCACGAAGTGGGCAGTTCGGATTTGTCACGTCAAGCCCAAATATATAATTGTTTGACTAAAATGATGACTTATTGACTTAAATCGTTGTGCAACATCATGGGAAAGCTCTGGCCGTCGTCAATGCTGTCACAATTAGTAAACAATGCAGTTGATGAAGTCATCAGCTGCTCTAGTGGAAAAACACACCCTGAGGGTACAGTGTTAGTGTTTGTTGTTTTCACTGAAGTCATGCCCCTCGCTCTGTTTCTTCATTCACCTGGATGTGCAGTGTGTTAAAGTGCCTCATCAGCAAGTAAAGCAGTCAGGCAGAGCAGGCTTAGTGCAAACACACAGTTACACACACGAATGCACTTCCTTTACAACTTTCCATGTCATCTCTGTGCCAACTGTTTTCCCACATTCCTACCCTATCATACCCCATCCACCCAGCTCCCTTAAATGCACCCCCTTTCTTCCTCCTTCCTTCCTCCCTCTCACCCCTCCCCTCCTACCCCGCCAGCTCGGTGCACTTTCGGCTTTGTCTCTCTCTCTCCTCTGTGTTGTGAGTCCTCTCAGTGGGAGCCAAGTGACCATGCACAGACAGCGGTGACTTGTTTCAGCTGTGTATGAAAGGAGCCCATTGATAAAGCCCAGCCAGGACCCACACAGCACAGCACAGGGGAGTCAACCAGAGAGCCAAACCCAACTGGATAGACAAGAGGACTGTGACTGTGTCTTATGCACTGTTTATTTTTATTTTTATTTTATTGTTTTACTCTTTCTTCAACCTGGTCCAGTTTTCACTTAAAAGAAACCGACCCTTAACATCTTCTCTTTCTTACTCCTTTTTTATTTATTTATTTTCTTACTCCGGTATGTTCAGTCTGTCCTCCCTGTGGACCTCTGAAGTTCTCTCTCCCTCTCTCTCTCTCTCTCTCTGAAACACATTTTGAGATCTTTGTTATTCTTGAGGTGAAAAAACTACAAAGCTGTAGTGCATTGAGCTGTGTTTGGTTGGTTGTGTCTGATGCCTCAGAGGAGATGGCCTCCTCTCCTGACCCCAGCCAGCCACGAGTTAAAACAACTCTGAGGAAATGCAGGCCACAGGGCTAAGGCCATGACCAGCATTTCCTTCATTCAATTTTAAAAGCTTTCTGCACCCTCTCCTCCCCCCTCCAAACCCCCCTTTCACAGAAACAAACCGGAAAGCATGTTTCAAACTCTCCCTGAAAACGTCCGTTGTCTATTTCAACCTTGATATTTGTTTTTGTCCGCTATTTTGACGATTGACACCTGATCAACATAAGAAACCACTAATCAGCCTCTCACTCACTAAATAACCTTGTTTATAACCACCATCAGTGTCACGGCCATCAACAGAAGTGGACCAAAGCGCAGCGTAGTGAGCGTACATTTTCTTTTATTATAGAAAAATGACGCCAACAAAACAACAAACGACCAAAACAACCGTGAAGCTCACGAGGGCTAAGTGCCACAAACACAACTTCCCACACAGAAAGGAGGGAAAAGGGCTACCTAAGTATGGTTCCCAATCAGAGACAACAATAAACAGCTGTCCCTGATTGAGAACCATACCCGGCCAAAACAAAGAAATACAAAACATAGAAAATAGAACATAGAATGCCCACCCAAATCACACCCTAACCAAACCCAAAATAGAGACATAAAAAGCTCTCTAAGGTCAGGGCGTGACAGTACCCCCCTCCAAAGGTGCGGACTCTGGCCGCAAAACCTGAACCTATAGGGGAGGGTCTGGGTGGGCATCTATCTGCGGTGGCGGCTCTGGTGCGGGACGTAGACCCCGCTCCACCTCTGGCTCACCCCACTTTGGTGGCGCCTCTGGTGTGGAGACCCCCGTCGCCGACCCCGGACTGGGCACCCTCGTTGCGGGCCCCGGACTGGGCACCCTCGTTGCGGGTCCCGGACTGGGCACCCTCGTTCCGGGCCCCGGACTGGGCCACTCGTTGCGGGCCCCGGACTGGGCAGCTTCGTTGCTGGCCCCGGACTGGGCACCCTCGTTGCGGGCCCCGGACTGGAGACCGCCGCTGGAGGCTCCGGACTGGAGGCCGTAACTGGAGGCTCCGGACTGGAGGCCGTCGCTGGTAGCTCCGGACTGGAGGCCGTCGCTGGAAGCTCCGGACTGGAGACCGTCGCTGGAGGCTCCAGACTGGAGTCCGTCGCTGGAGGCTCCGGACTGGAGGCCGTCGTTGGAGGCTTCGTGCCATGACTCCTCATTGGAGGCTTCGTGCCATGGATCATCACTGCAGGCTTCTTGCCATGGATCATCACTGGAGGCTTCGTGCCATGGATCATCACTGGAGGCTTCNTGCCATGGATCATCACTGGAGGCTTCTTGCCATGGATCATCACTGGAGGCTTCGTGCCATGGATCATCACTGGAGGCTTCTTGCCCTGGGTCATCACTGGAGGCTTCGTGCCATGGATCATCACTGGAGTGAGGAGATGTATGGGCAGTCTGGTACGTGGAGCTGCCACAGGGCTCACCAGGCTGGGGAGACATACAGGAGGCCTGGTTCAGGCAGCAGGCACAAGACTCACCAGGCTGGGGAGACATACTGGAGGCTTGGTTCTTGGCGCTGGCACCGGATACACTGGGCCATGGAGGCGCCTTGGAGGTCTCGAGCGCAGAGCTGGCACAACCCGTTCTGGCTGGATGTCCACTTCCACCCGGCAAATGCGGGACGCTGGCACAGAGCACACCGGCCTGTGAATGCTCACTCGAGACACCGTGGGCATCACCCCATAACACGGTGCCTGATCAGTCACATGCTCCCCACGGTAAGCACGGGGAGTTGGCTCAGGTCTAAACTCAGACTCCGCCAATCGCCCCGTGTGCCCCCCCCAAAAAATGTTTTGGAGCTGCCTCTCGGGCTTCTGTGACCGGGTCTTGTCCCCTGCCATTCTCTCCTCCCCGGTCCAGCTCGTCCTCCAGGTTGGCGCACGCTGCTTGGTCCCTTGGTGGTGGGAAGTTCTGTCACGGCCGTCAACAGAAGTGGACGAAAGCGCAGCGTGGTAAGCGTACATTTTATTTTATTATAGAAAAATGACGCCAACAAAACAATAAACAACGAAAACATCCGTGAAGCTCACGAGGGCTAAGTGCCACAAACACAAGTCAACTTCCCACACAGTCAGGATGGAAAATGGCTACCTAAATATGGTTCCCAATCAGAGACAACGATAGACAGCTGTCCCTGATTGAGAACCATACCCGGCCAAAACAAAGAAATACAAAACATAGAATATAGAACATAGAATGCCCACCCAAATCACACCCTGACCAAACCCAAAATAGAGACATAAAAAGCTCTCAATCAGTTAAATATCAGTTTTAACTTCTCCCTCACATGGTGCTAATTGCAGAGCAGTGGGGGGATTTCAGCACCCCCTTTCACTGAACAGCTCCATAGGATTGGGGCAAGGCTGAACTGAGCTGTGAGCCTCCCGCAATGTTTTTCCTAATTACCTTTTCTAAACCAACCAGGTCTGATTGCTGAAACAATGTCTCTTTGAGGATTGTGAGTTTTTTCAATTGTATTGTATTTATCCTTTTTAACCTGGGAAGTCACATTGAGATTGACATCTATGTTTAGGGGTAATAAAGACTTGGACACAGAGCTAAGTGAATTATCCTCATTGTATTACAAGGGGTAACCTTTTAAGTGTTTGATCCAAAGTCCTAGAGAGTTGTATTACTGCGTAACCCTCAATGTTCTGTCACTTCAATACAAGACATTTCTTTCCGTTCAATGACAAATCAATCCCCATTAAACGGGAACACCGATTTTCATTGGCCATAAACTTTTGTCAGCCAGTTATTGTCATGCAAAAGAGTGCAGGTCTCACGGTAATTGAATGGTAATTAACATAAACACGTCTAGCATCTCCAGGCCTCCACGGACACAAGCCACTGTTGATCGCCTTTGGAACATCTACATTTAAAAAAAAGGAATGAATCAATTGAATATATACCATCACAATAATCCATTATTTATTTGAGTCTAAAGAAACATGAGATGAAGAAAATGTATTTCAGAAGAACAGTATATGAGTTGACCTACTGTATGTTATCTGGTTATGCTCCATGCTATAGGATGTACTGTAGGCTTGTTTATTTAGTTGACAATATATGCTTGTAAGTCCCGTGCAATTATTCTTGATTATATGATTTTATAGTAAGAAGAATATAATTCGACTTAGCTGAATAAAATAGAAAGGATATTTTTCCCTTTCGGCGTGAGTACACATACAGTATGAGAGTAAAAGTGATCCTTTGAAACAGGTCCTATATAGTAGAAAGTAGCAAAAAAGCTGTTCCTTGCCTCAGGCTGCATAGATGATCTCTCATCAAGTGAGTATACAGTAGGCTAGACCAATTATGTACCAAAGACATCTTAAATCACAACAAAACAAAATAATTCTGCCATGCGTAATATGGGTAGACTATGTATTGTATAACAGCTCAATCATCATTTTTATTCCGTTTTTTTTCCTCACCACAACAGCCCTACTCCCTCCGCCCTACTTACTTCCCAACCAAACAACTAACCAACCAACCAATCAAAGCCAACCTACTCAACTGAGATGCCTCAACTCCCACAGCTTCCAACTACTTCTCTCCTGTTCTTTAAATTCTTTCTGTCTCCCTCTCTCCGGCCTGTCTTCCTCTCTCTCTCATCTCTCTCGCATCTCTACCTCTGTGTTTGTCCTCTGTGCTGTGAACTGATCTCTCAGTGGTTTTAAAGGCTGTAGAGATTCGGTGCACTGACAACAAACTAACTGGCAGGTACTGCCGGCAGGTGCCTAAAACAAACAATCCGACTAAGCAAACCCAGAAAGCAATTTAGGTATTGTTTGCTTCTTCATATGGACAAACTCCATGACAATTATAAGACTTAACACATAGTGGTCGAATATACGCCCGACCGAGTCAGACACACACCTGGTCTTTTGTGAGTTATCTGGGTTGTGTGTTGAGTCTGTGGATGGACTCACCCCTGTAAGATGAATTGGAGAGCCAACTGGTTATGCCATAACACTGCAATTGCTGTTTAATGATGATAAAGAGACAGAAGTGGAATGCTCTAATTGGTGACCAGTCAAGCCTAGTGGTGACAAATGTTCAGGCGTCCTGGTGTGCATTGATCCGTCTCAATCTTCCACGAGAGCCCTGTCTAAACCTAGTGCAAACATCGCCAAAGCCCTCCATCAGGGGGAGGTTTACATCATGTTTCACCATGCTGGCCTGGCCCTCATCACTACACGACAACAACGGCACAACAACAACAACATCAATAAAAGCTGAATAACAGCACTCAAGCACATTAGCCTCAATTGTTTGCTATCACTAATTCTCATGCACATCCCTGGTAAAAGCCTAGTAGATTTGTATAAGATGCAGACTCATTCAGCCTTATGTGTTATGCTAAATAAATCCAGACATCATTTAATTGATCTCCTCTACAAAGACATAGTCCAGAGGAGGAGAACTGTGTATGCTGACTATTTTCTAATGTTGTCATTTCCCTCCATATTTATCATTCATCACTCTGCAAGATGAAAATGTCAAAAATATGACATCACTGTGGCTCAGAGATCTTTCCCCCATCAAACGGGACCCTTAATTGAATAAAACCATGAAATCAATAGCTAATAAAAGATACCAGTAAGAAACGGTGTCAGCGCATTGAGGTGCAGAAGTGCGGTTATTGACACTGAGAGAGGGCAAAAAGTGGAATACAATAACAGTAAAATGGAGTCAATGTCAATGGCACATTAACCATGGATGGCACCTCCCCATTGTCCTTTAACCCTGTCATTTCCCCTGAATAAAATCTCCCCCAGGAGGAGGCTGTCTGCCAGGAAAGACAAGAAAGTGATGGCGCCACCCCCCAATCCATCCAACAGTAGATTTATGATTTGTGTTACTAGTATGTACAGTATGTACTGTTGGCTCATGTGTTGGTATTTAGCATTAGCCTTCTTAATAAACACAATACACATTTTAAATCTTTAGAGTCTTAGATGCTGGGGGAGGGGGGAGGGGTGCTAAGCTGACATTGAATTGTGTTAAGATGGTCATACTATGGATCATTTATCTATTTGATTTCGAATTTTAGGACCCCTTTAGGTACAATATAAAACAAAAATGCATTGAATAACACATTCATAAATGGCAAAAAGTACAGTCAAAATATAAATCCGAAGAAACAAGGTTTTGAAGTGTCTGTCCTAAATCTAGGAGATATTTGTGCCTATATTTGTGCCTACCCCTTTTTTGGGGTAGGCACAAAACTACCTTCATACTTCCATTAGTTTTTTTTATCCAGTACTGGTTACCTTCAGACGAGTCCCGTGACACTTGTTCGCGAGAGTCTCTCCTTGCCATAGATTGGTCCTAATAGTTTTTTTAGGTCAAACCGTTCGAACGCTACAGATGTTTTATTGAGAAGCCCGATTTGTGGGATGTCTCATGGTCTGACAAACACCGCTCTAGCTCTGTCACCTTTCATCGCAGATGCGGAAGTGCAACAACGGCGGATGTGGTGGTTTGAGACACATCCAATGCCTAAACTGACGGATTCTGATGCCGATTTTATTTGCATCAATCTACTCTAGGGTGTAAAAAGCAGTTAGTGTATTTGAGCATTATGTGTAAAAAACTGGGTAATAATTACGTTTCTTGGGCGCGTTGGCTGCCACAGCTGTGTGGACGGTCATCTGCTCCTCAGGGGGGTTTTGGGGAGGCGCACGACAGCATGGCTTCCCGCTTACCACCAGCCTCCCCAATCCTGTCCTCGGAAATAGAGCCTCTGTAATATAACGCGGTTTCAGAGGCAATTGATTGTGAAACTCCGATAAATGTCCACAACAACGTTACCACAGATGACATCAGTGACACCCAGCGAATAAAAGAGAGAGGGAGGGAGAGAGAGCACAATCAGAGCTATCAAAGGGATAAGTGAGATATCGTAATTTAGAAGGGACCTGAGTCGTTTAGCAGAGAAACCACTGGAGTGACTAATTAAAGAAGCAGAGCAATGAGTGGCTAGAACGTATAAGATCCTCTATGCTGAGTGATCAGCATATAAGAAGACAGAAACTGGAGAAGTGAATTGACTCACCTGTTCGTTGTTGCAGAGGTCTTTGCCACATAACTGGTTCCCATCCCCTCCTCTCATCGCACCTGGGTAGATTGAAGAAGTAGGTGCCAGGAATGCTGCAGAGGAAACTGTGCCCGAGATTGCCGTTCCGTAGTTTGTTTCCCAAGTTGGTTGACCAACTCGTCAAACTTAAGGATCTCAAGCCTTCATGGGTTCTTAAGCCCTCGCGGTAAAAGGGCACCCGGGGCACTGTGCTGTAGGTAGGTGGCCGTGCTGATAGCTCCGTTCCCCCCCAAAACCCCAAAATCCGCAGTCCTCCCTCCAGACCCTCTGATCTCCAAGGGTTCCCACTGGGCCCCGTGTAGGGCCCTGGCTCTCCAGGCGGTCCCGGGATCCAGTTTACCTGGCCTGCCCTGCTTTCCCTGTGGGCCCTTGCACCAGCGGGAGGCATGTGCTTTCGCTGAGGGGCCTCAGGGGGCCTCCGCCTGGAGTGCCACTGGAGGCTGGGCTGCTGGCCGTGGTTCCCCTTGGTTTTTCAGGGTAGGGGTCGCACACCATGCGGCAGGTACCCAGCATTTCAAAGTGGCTGGTGTCGGTGCCCACGGAGCTGACCAGGAACGGGATGAGGAACCACCAGCCACCAGGACCGCATGACCCCGCGGCAGCCGCCACCAGGGTCTTCCTCCCGATGCTGAGTCGGGAAAGGGCTGTGCTGCCAGGGCTGGCTCTCCCTGGCGGAAATGTGACTGCTGGGTTGTGGGAAGCCTGCCACCGAGGAAGCGGACACGGGTGATCCAAAAGAGTAGGAGGAGGAGCGGCGAGTGTGTGAGTGTAAGAGAGAGACCCACATACCACTCACGTGATACGCCTCACTGCTTTCACTCACACGGAGGTAGTTCCCGTAACACTCTCGCTTCACCAACGTGCACACTGACGCACATAAGGGACACCACACATACACGACCGACATACAGAAGTTAGTCCCAAAACTTCTTGGCGTTTGAAAAAAAAAAAAAAGGAGAAAGGAAAGAGATCAACGGAAGGAACACTCAGAGAGAGGAGTGTTGGAGAAAGAAACAAGAGGAATGGTAAGAGGACGAACAAGAGGAGAGTGTGAGAAAGAGAGACGAAGAGTAAGTGATTAGATCGTAGACATGTGCGTGCGTGTGGTGTTTTGTGGTGACGATTCTCAGGCTTGGCTTTTTATATGGCAGTAGCTGTTGGAGCCCCCCCCCCCCACACACACACACACACACCCCACTCCTCCTTCCCCTCTCCCTCCTCCCCTCCTCTGGTTGGCGTGCGTACGGATAGGGGGAGGAGGAGCCCCCCACCACCTGTCCCTCTCCTCTCTGCTTCTCAACTCAGAATGGTCTCAATCCCACATTCACATTACTTTCTACCCAGCACTACACTCCCTCTGAAGCCAGTGGAGAGCCAAAACACACACTCCCTCCCTCTCCCATTTCACTTCTTACCCTGATTCCTCACTCCTTCCTTCCACTCCCTCCCTTTCTCCCTCAGCTCCTCTTACCCTGACTCCTCACTTCCTTTCCTTCACTCTCTCCCTCTTTCCTCCTTTCAGCCTCTTACCCTGACTCCTCACGCCTTCCTTCCACTCCCTCCCTCCCCTCCCCCCCCCTCCCCCTTTCCAGGAGTCTCTTACCCTGACTCCTCACTCCTTCCTTCCACTCTCTCCCTCTCCCTTTCACTACTCTCTCTCTCTCTCTCTCTCTCTTCTCTCTTCTGCTCTCTCTCTCTTCTCTCTCCTCTCTCTCTCTCTCTCTCTCTCTTCTCTCTTCTCTCTCTCTCTCTCTTTCTCTCTCTCTCTCTCGCTCTCGCTCTCTCTCTTCTCCCTCTTCAGCTCTCTTACCTGACTCCTCACTCCTTCCCGTTCCACCTCTCTCCATCTCTCTCTCTCTCTCCTCTCTCTCTTGCCCTCTCTCCCCTCCTTCACCTTTCAGCTCTCTTACCCTGACTCCTCACTCCTTCCTCCCACTCTCTCTCTCTCTCTCTCTCTCTCTCTTCCTCTCTCTCCTCTCCTCTCTCCTCTCTCTCTCTCTCTCTCTCTCTCTCTCTCTCTCTCTCCCTTCTCTCTCATCCTCTCTCTCTCTCTGTCCCTCTCTCCCCTCTCCTGTCTCTCTCTCTCTCTCTCCTTCTTGCGTCCCTCTCTCCCACTCCCTCTCTCTCTCTACTACATCTCTCTCGCTCGTTCTCTCTCTCTTCTGTCCCTCAGTCTCCGCCCCCCTCTCTCTCTCGCCTCTGCTCTCTCTCCCCTGCTGCCTCTCCTTCCTCTCTCTTCCTCTCCTCTCCGCTCTCCTCTCTCTGTCACCGTGCCTCCCCTTCTCTCGCTCGTCCCTGCTGTCCCTCTCTCGTGCCTCCTCCCTCTCTCTCTCTGTCCCTCTCTCGTCCTCCCAGCTTCTCAGTCCTCTCTCTTGTCCCTCTCTCCCTTTCAGCTCTCTTACCTACTCCTCACTCCTTCCTTCCACCTACTCTCTCTCTCTCTGGCTCTCTCTCTCTTCTCTCTCTCTCTCTCTCTCGCTCTCTCTCTCTCTCCTCTCTCTCTCTCTCTCTCTCTCTCTCGTCTCTGTCCCTCTGTCCCTCTGTCCCTCTGTCCCCTCTCGTCCCTCTCTCCCTCTCACTTGCTCTCTCTCACTCCTCAACTTCTTACTTCCCACTTTTTGAGTACTGTTTCTCTGCCCTCTGCATCCCCTCTCTCTCTTCTATCAGCCTCCACAGCTCTAGAAAATAGTAGAAAGAGGCGAGCACAGTGGAAAGGGTTGCTGCACTTTCCTGGAGGCTGCCAGAAAATATATATGTTTCTACACTTTCTATCTGGCGTATACAACCACACACACACGACACACACACAGACACACACACACACACACACACACACACACACACACACACGCACACACCACACACACACCACACACACACACACACACACACACACACACACACACACAAACACACACACACACAACACACACCACACACACACACACACAAACACAACACGGAAACAAAAC